>NC_056732.1:673822952-673827952 GCF_019279795.1 Protopterus annectens
GTAAATTAGTTGTATATTAACCTCATAGTATGTAACTAATTTCAAAAAGTAGGCCCTTACTCTTCAAAGGTCTAAAAAAGTAGTAATTTATTTGAAATATTTCTTAGTAAAACTAATTCCTAAATTCTTTAATTTATATAATTCAGTCTCTTGTCTGGGTGTAGTCAAATGTAATTATCAAGGGAACCACATCGAAATGTAGCTCAGTGCATTATTAAGGTTTCAATTATCCACCTTTGTGCCAAAAACTATTTCAATGTTGTAACCATCTGCAATCTTTTAGGTACAGTTGAATCAGAGCACCAAAAATGCTGATAAAAAAGGGAGTTACTTAGCAACTATCTCTGTGATACATTGCTTCTAAAGTTCTTAATTCTGAGATATAACCTTTAGTGCAGATTGTTATGTTTCCTATCAGACAGTCAGCTCACCACGTCTCATAATATAAAAGTTCACTTTTTTCAAATGTGATGTTAAAACACTGGTAACGTAGGAGTCAAATGTTAGTGTAAAACATTCCTGTTTGAATCAGACATCTGAGTATCCTGCTTCAAAATTTCAGTTTTCTCCAAATTTTCTTAGAAAAGGAAAAAGAAAACTACAAGAATATATGTGCAAAAAAGAAAATATTTGACTTTTCAGTTAGTTATGATGAATAATATGAAGCAGTGAGTGTGGTGAGGCACAGTCTCAGATAATAAAATATTTATGTTAGACCCACATCTGTCAAACTTTTTTCTGACAGTTTTATAAATTCCTGGTGGAACCTTCCTGATTTTTGCTGTAGGCCTGATTCCTCTGTGCCATCCTTCCAGACCTGACATCATGGTTAAAGTAACTTGTCTGGCTTATGTCAAACATTTGACCCAGCCTATCAGTCTGCTATGTTCCTGTCCGCAGGCTTATCCTCATAATCTCTCCATCCAGTCTGCATAATTGGTCATTCCTTACTCCAATATACAGGGTTGTTATTAAGGTTTCATCCTGTCTGCTATCAGACTGGTCACTGATGATCAGTTTGGATATTCTGCACATTGTAAGCAACTGGATTACAGTGACTATTCTGTATTCTACTGCCACGTTCTTATTTCATTCTGCATTTAGATACTGCATCACATATTTTATTAACGATTGTATTATGCATTTGGTGATTTTCTTTTCTGTCCTGGATTGAAGAAGAGCATCACCTTATGTCATTCTTGGACAACATACTCATAAATAACTAAATTCTAATAAAAATTATAAATTTTTTCTAGCAGTGTCAGTTTTAGCTGAAATGGCTCTGTGCATTGCAAATACTTTATCAAATTTTTTTTTTTAGATACTTTAGAAATGAAAATGTACCTATCCATTTGTATTTGTACCAGCAGTTGGTCTCACTGTTCCTTTTTTGTTTAGATTTACTCAGTAAGACTATTAAGAAAATAGGCCTATGAAAGGAAGACCAATGTGGTCAGTAAATTAAATATAAACAAAAAACAGGAAAAAAAACATTAATTATACAGCATCTATAAATACATTATTTTTGCCCACAGAACCTGGAAATAATGCTATAAATACTTTTTTACTTTTGGTTTTCAGAAATAGTATAGCAGTTTGTGAAAAAATATTATCACAATTATGTACAACTGCAAATATGAATTATTTGGTAAGAATAACCTGTTTTATGACAAATATATGCCATATGAGTCATCTCCATGCAAAGAAAATCATTAGAAAATCAAGCCTCTGAACTTTGTCTACTTAGAAGCAGGCAGACAATTCGTTCTTAAATATCACAGCCTCAGAGAAAATGTACTAAAATATTACCATGGAGAGAACAAATTGAATGATAAACATTTTAAAAGTAACACTCTCTTTGCTCAAGGAAGTTTTTGCATTAAAATTCAGAGAGCACTAGATAAAATGGGTAGTGTTTGATTTACATTACAGGATGCATACTTGACCATGTTTGCAAGCTAGTATTCCTTTACTTTTATTTGATTTAAATATCCATGCCACAATTTCATGGAAATGAATAAGTTGGATGCATATGCCTATGTTTGTTTTTATATCTGTATCTAAACATACACATCAAGCGTCTCTATAATACTCTATCTCATATATATATATATATATATATATATATATATATATATATATATATATATACTCGTTTCTATAAATGTGTCTATGTCTGTCCATATGTCTCTTTCTATAAATACATATAAACAGGCACACAGATATAGATATAGATATAGATATAGATATAGATATAGATATAGATATAGATTTAGATATAGATATGTGCGTGACTACTCCCACTTATAGATGTCTGATTTCTTTAGTGTCAGTTGCCTAAGATTCAAAACACTGAGGATCCAAACACATCATCATTGGAATGACTTGCCTGCAGTGATGTATTTTTTCAGTAATTTCTCCCTGTTTTTGAGTTGGTATCTTCTGAAAAAAAAAAAAAAGAAGCAAACAAATAAAAACACTTAAATTTAGCCTATATCTGTTTTTATTTTTTTTTGGGGGGGTAGCAGTTTGATGTTTATCAACCCACAGTACAAACACACACACACACATATGCATACACACCATACATGCACATACACACAAACACACACAAAAATAACACCTAGTTATCAGGGTGTAATAAGTCCCTGAATTTCCTTTCATGCTGTACATATTTTAATTTTGAATATACTATGTGTGTTATCAACATATTTTCTGCATTCTTTGCATATCCTCAGATATTTGGGCAATCAGAAACTGTACTATAAAACCCTACCACAGCCTCAGCATTAATTTCCAGAAAATAAAGTGACTTAAATCAGCTCTACCTCCATAACCTAAGTCACTCCCTACATTAACAACACATTTTTTTGTGCATGCGTGCATGTGTGTGTGCATGCGTGCGTGCATGCGCGCGCGCGCGCGTGTGTGTGTGTGTGTGTGTGTGTGTGTGTGTGTGTGTGTGTGTGTGTGTGTGTGCCCGTGTGTGATGTAAATGTTTACTTAATCAACAACTGGTGAGATTCATTTTCAATGAATGTGAGTTCCAAGGGAAGTGAAATTTACTGTTGCTCATACTAAATCCATTTTCAATGTGAAACTGTTTTGTTTTGTTTAACAAATTACCATCAGTATTTGAACTATAAAAGTTGAAGTAAAGGTTCTAAATCAAATCTCAGCAATCATTAATAAAAGTAAATAAGAAAATATCATGCACACTTACAGGTTTAAACAGTGTTTATGGTAAATGGAGACACATAGCTAAGTAAAAGGACACTGGAATAGCTGGTGGGGTGCCTGGTCTATTTCCCTATGTAGAGTCCCATTTGAATATAATCTGGATCTGCCTGTGTAGTGAACGCTACAAATCCAGGATGGCACTGATTAATAGGAAGAAGCAAATACATCTCCTCATCAATAGTTAAATACATACCTGTTAATGACACAAGTGGGAGAGAGCATCAGCATAACATCAGTAGAGGGCACTGTGGTAACCCAGCCTGCTATTACTACAATCTACCTCCTGAGCAAGTTTGTCCATGGCTACTACCTAAAGTTTGTGCAGAGCCATAACAGAGGAACAGGCAATCACCAACACAGCACAGTTGAGTTGGTTGGGGTAATACATGCTCTGCATTATGACCTGAGGGATGCATTGTCCACATGTGCAATATCATGGGCATCTGGCTTAGAGAGTATGCACCTGTTGTTAAGCGGTGCTATGCAGCCATACAGCTTAGCTGATGTACTTCCTGTGGTGGGTTCATCTCCACCTTCAGAGGAGAGGCTGCCATGGAATGGGAGTACACAGTCTCCAATCCATAGTGACATCACCTCCACACCGCCATCTGATGTTAAGGGCACTTCAGGGAGACATGGCAGTGCATTCATATGGGGTACTAAAGAGTCCACCTGAAGGATGAGCCACCATTCTCTCTCATGAAGCACTCCTTTCACTAAGCGTAGTGTAGATCATACTTGTGATGATAAGAGCATAATGTACTTTTACCCACAGAGAGTGACCCTACCAGCAGTTATATCCACTTTGGCTGTGTACCTTCTTTATTGTTATGAAGAAATAAAATTACACATACTTTATTGTTAGCTCTGATAAAATACATAAAATTGTATAAAGATCACTAGCATTATACCATAAGACCCAGCCACATGCAGCAGTTTAAAGTGAAGCATATTTATGAGGACAAAAGTAATAGTAACCAGCTGATAATTTGTGCTAAATCAATATGCACAATCTGTGCAGAAGTAAAAGTAATCTGAATAATTCCACACTGATTAGTATCTATGTGAATGGTGCAGGAGTTCAAAAGACAAATTTGTAAGGCAGTTGCTAAGAGACTGGGATATCCCATGGGACAAAAACATCACTTTTCCGGAGCAGACTAGGAGCACTGTCTGATGAAGTAACTTGGCAGTCACATAAAAGACAAATGAAGGCTGAGGGAATCAAACTTTTACAGGAAACAGCTCTTTAACAGCTCACAACCTTACCCATCTGCAATGAGTGCAAGACAAAATGTTACAGCCCAGACAGAGTGCATTCCATACCTGTGTGCTTGCAATATAATCAAGCTAAGCAGAAATTTATTCATAGTTAAAATATTAACATTAAAGTCACAAGACTTCATGATGTCAAATTTATTCACAGCTAAACAAACAAATGCACTGTCAATATTCATCAGCCACTTAACTCATTTGTCCTCTCCTCTCATTAGCTTTTGTCTATGTTTTGTTTTCATTTAAATGCACCTGCTTCCTACCACCTACATCTTTTCATATCCTGACTTGCTCTTACATCCTTCTCTTATCTTTCTTTTTTCAAAAATATAAAACATGTATCTGTCTCTCAAAAACAAGTTTATCTTTCTTCCCCTTCCCTTCTCCCTATATTACTTCCATTGCTTCTTGGTTGGTTTATGTTCCTCTGTTTGCTGTACTTTTATTAATACTTTCTAATATATTAATTTCTACCCATTGTAATG
>NC_056732.1:673830452-674075452 GCF_019279795.1 Protopterus annectens
TTCAACTTTTTTTGTTCAGGAGCGAAATGGGTGTCACTCAAGGAGTGAATTTGCGGTCAGCCATCCATTGATCTAGGCTGAGTTTGAAGAGGGTCCGAGATGTGCTCTGTTTCTAATGAACTGGAAATTTATTCCAGAAAAGTGGCAGTCTCTGGGAGTTGTATCTATCTCTCCAGCATGACCAGTTCATGTCAGAGGCTAGGTCATGATCCCTGAAGTGAGTGACCCTTCTGCAGTTTGATTTATGAATGTGTAGCTTTTCTATCAGGGCTGGGTCACTGACTTCCCTGTAACCTGGACACAGATCACCCTTTGGCAACCTGTATGAGGAAGAATACAGTGACAGGGCTTTCAGTCTTAAGACTTGTTTTGTGTACACTGTAATTTCTTGATGAGAAGCCTAAACCAAAATGGATACCAAACTGATATGAAAACAACAAAAACAAAGTAAAATATCAGTAGGGAAAGACCGCAACCACCAGTAAATGATGTCCAACGAGTTTATTAACGCAAGCAGACTGCCATATAACGTTTTCGTCAACACAAACTTTTGACTACATCAGATACAATAAAAGGCACAGCTTTGCTGGATTTATACCACAATCAATCATTCAATTACAATAATAACTAAGTTCTCTCAAAGAAACATCAATGTAAAACTTCAAAAAGGGCATAAAATATGTATAAAAATATTCTAATAACATTCCTTGACAATAATTAAAACATAATAAAGAATTTGTCATCAAATCTATGTTTACATGTTATTCAAAATGTATAAAAAACTTTTATATATTTGTATATTAGTATATAAAAGTTTTTTATACATTTTGTATCTGATGTAGTCAAAAGTTTTTGTTGACGAAAACGTTATATGGCAGTCTGCTTGCATTAATAAACTCGGTGGACGTCATTTACTGGTGGTTGCGGTCTTTCCCTACTGATATTTTACTTTGTTTGATGAGAAGCCTCTGAGGTCTCTCCAGTTGTTGCAGGTGTCTGGTGAGGTACATGCAAAAGGGAGAATTGCACTCAATTATTGGTCTGATGAGGGCTGAGTATAATGGAATTATAACATCCTTAGATCTAAATGTGATGGCTTTACGTATAAGATGTGCCACATTGAAGGGTTTTCTTACTACTGTGGATATGTAGTAGACAAAGTTCAGATTGCTATCAACCTGAGTACTCGAATCATGTACCACTGGGTCTACTCTTAGGAGGGTGCAGTCTCTAATGTAATTAGCAGGGATGTCAGATTTCCCAAAGGGAATAATAATGCATTTTTTTGCACTATCTTTTTTCCGTGGCTTTGGCACCAATCATTTGTCTGCATTAACACCGTATGCACTATATTAACATAATTGAGGACTCAATGATTACTCCATATGTGCAATCATCAGTAAACATGGTCAGCCACAGGCCATCCACATTTGCCTGAACTTCTGAGAAATAAGTTCGGAACAGTAAAGGGTCCAGCACAGACCACTGTGGTATGCCACTGGTAACCGGTCTTTTGCTAGAGGTGAAGCCACCCACTTTGACAGTATGTGTTCTGTCATTGAGCCAATTGGCAATGTATCTGGTAATATAAGGATTAATTCTCAACTGGGAGAGTTTTTTTTTTTTAATACCTGAGCAGAAGATTGTGTCAAATGCCTTGGCTATGTCAAGATAGGTGGTATGCACTATCTTTCTCTTGTCCAGTTCCTTGGTGACTTTCTTGAAGAAGTCAGCCATGTTTAACAGGCATCATCTACCTTTAATGAATCTGAAATGGGTTGTGTCCAGAGTTTGGAGATTATCTATGTCCTTTTTAGTATGGCCCATAATGATTATTTCCATGGCCTTGCAGATGAGACTAGTCAAGCTTATGGGTCTATGATTCCCAGGGACAGTTGATAGGCACCCTTTATACAGAGGGGTTACTGATACTGTCTTCCATTCCACTGGAACATATATCATTTGCAGCCTGTGGTTAAACAGGGATCCAAATGAGTCTACTAAGTCAAGTTTTAAGTTGTTTAAAAGGTAATCTGGGATATTGTCCGGTCCCATTGATGCTGTGTTTTTGGCCTTTGAGAGAACAGAGATGGCCTGCTCTGTTGAGATAATAGGCTGAGGAATAGTGGTAGGTATACTTTGGGGGATGACCGGAGGAGACAGGGGGTGAAATTTGCTCCAGATCTGTTACCTGCTAGCTGACAAATTTTCTCCAAATCTGTCAGCTGGCAGGCTGGCAGTTACCTCCAGCTGAGTATAGGTGGTGCCATCCACAACCAGTTCAGCACATAGCTGGATATTTCCTTTTAGATTTTGGAGATAGTTATAGAATGCCTTGTGATTGTCCCTAGTTAGAGAGGATAGTTTTGCTTCATAATTAGCTTTGTATGACTTGACAAGATCTCTAATTTGCTTGTTTAAGGTAGAGAGGAATTTCTTCCACTGCTGAGCCAGTTAGTTTATTTCTCTTGTTGCATAGTCTGTTTATACACTGGGTCCACCATGTTATCTTGTTTTTTCATCAAGGCCTGGTTTTAATTCATTCAGGTACAGTCAATTCTATACAACTACTTAAGTGGTTATACAGGTCATTGATCTACACCTCTGCTTAGGAATCCATGTTGTCTGCATTTGAGGGAGTTTGAACTTCGTATACCATCACTTAGTAAAAGCTAATTTGTCTTTGAAAAAATTTTAAGCGTTTTTGAGCTTGATGGGATATCTGGTTTTATAATCACATCAAATGAGACTGATTTATGGTCCGTTCTTACTAGGAAGAGCATCACATGGGGAGGTGCAATGCTCTTCTGTGTTAGTGAGTACTATGTAAAGGACATTTGAGCCTCTTGTGTGCTGACTAGCTGTTCCAGAGCATTTGCATTGACAAAGTCCAATACCTTGTGTGCCAGCATGTTTGTGTTTATGCACATTTCTCAGTCAATGGTAGGATAATTAAAATCAGCCATGATTAAGGTGTTGGGCTGCATAACAAATGACTCCAGTAAGTCCAGGTATGTGGTATGCTTTTCCTGTTTCATGCTGGAGGACCTATAGCTAACTATGATGTGGTAGGGGGCTTTGCCTATAGTAAATTGGACATGGAGCAGCTCAAGAGAGTCATACTGTTTGACTTCTCTTGAGGTGTACTTATTCATAATGAAGATTGATACACCTCCTCCTTTGTGATTCTTTCATGCTCAGTTTGTGGTCTGAACATATGGAAGACATTGTAGCCCTGCATGGTGAGGGTGTTTTCCATGCCTTTGAATCATATCTCAGTAACTGCAGAGATGTCAACATCTTCCAAAGTGAGGAGTGCTTCTAGGGAGGGCAGTTTCTTGTTTAGACTCCTAGCATTAAGCAGCAGTACCTGAAGTTTATCTAGAGAGGATTTTGTTATGCTGAGAGGTTGGTTATTTTAACACTGCCAAAAAAAGGCAAAATAGGGGTGGCTAATGCCTTTATCAGTATCTAAAACCCAAGAAGAGACAGGTATAGACCATCCCTGGTAAAGCAGTGCGGCCAGTTGACCATGTCTTCCCGGGCTGACAGTTATTGCATCTTCTTAGACACCAGAAGCTAAGTCAGTTGTTAAAATCAATCATTTTTTGTTTGTATTGTGGCATCATCCTTGGAGAAGAGAGAACACTGCTTAAGGCTATTCTTATACCTGCCTGTGACACATAATCTGAGAGCTCAGTGATTTCTCTCTTCATATCATCCAGTGAGGAACATCTCATGTCATTCATCCCCACATGGACTACGATGGAGTCATACCACTACTGGTGGTTGAATGAGCTAAGTGTTTGAGTGACTTGACAGATTCTGGCACTTGACAGGCAGCTAACCGTAAGCCATTCCTTACCCAGCCTGGTTAGGGGGAACATCCATGTGTTTCACAATGGAGTCACCTATGACCAATACATTAGGTTTGGTGGTGCTACGCCTTATGGACTTATTTGCTGAGACATTGGTGTGTGTCTTATTATCTGTTGTGGTTGTTTTTTGCATTGCTATGTGTGTAAGTGAAATTCAGGGTGTATTTAAGGATCTCTCAAGAAACAATTTAACAAATGAATAAAAAAAAACATAAGAAATGTGCAGCCTATAAAATTTAAAGTTCTGTCTCTCACATAGAACCAAGACAGCAGGCCAAGCAGATTTCTTAAAACAAAAAACAAAATGGAGTATACAAAACAGAAAGCATCTCCATCACTCATGTAGAAACCAAAAACTAAATTATTTAATGCTGTTAGAACATCAACCATGGACTGCATTTCATTTCTTCCATGCGCACTCTAAAACTAGAAGCTGGCTTGAGTGTGTACTGACATCTTTTACACTCACAGACAAAAAAAATATATTTACTTTCCTTCTTTACTGTTATTCAGTAGAAAATGGTGATGCATTTTTTTTACCTTGCCCATGCTGTGTCTTTTTTCTGGATCTAGTCATATAATATAGTTAAGGGATTCACATGAAAATGCAGCTCAGTATAATATGAATGGTTTTATAAACCATCTTTGTGTCAACATATATTCAAATTTTGCAGTCATCTGCAAGCTTTCTTTTATAGCTGTACGTGGGTACTTGAAAAGTTTGCTGCAACAGCTCAAATTCTGGTTGCTTGCAGAATACAGTCTTAAAGCCAGAGCTGTTGAATTTAAATAATGTGTTTGGGCAAGGCGAAGCAGCTGTGCAGAGAGAGGGAAAGGAGATGTTGCATGTTGCCTGAATACACTATTCAAGCATGAGTTAGTTAAGTGGAGATGGAGTAGAATTAGTTGGGAGGTTAGGCTAGGTTTTTAGGCAGCAATCAAGAGGGGAATTTAGGATTATGGAGAAGGAGAGGAGTTTTAAAGTTAGGGCGTAATTGGGGAATATAGGGAATAAATATTTAAATTAGGTTTAAGGACCAGGTTGGAGTTTTAAGATTAGAGTAAGGACTCTGAGTGCTATGCAGTTTGCAATGTTTGGTGGTGGGAGGGCTCATCATCTCAGTATAATTGAAGCAGGGCACTTGGCATTTGAAGAAGTGACAATAAACAAGTGTGTTACAGACTAATAACACACAAACAGTTATTATAAACACATACTGGAACTGTATAGGGAAAATATGTTTATGCTAAGAGTACCTATCATCTACCACTGTGAAGTTGTAGATTTGCTCATTCTGATATATATATATATATATATATATATATATATATATATATATATATATATATATATAAAATATATTTTCTTCAATGAAAATTGTTTCCTGCCAGATAGTCAGTTTTTCCATCTGTCTTATAATATAAATATTCACTTTTTTTTCCAAATATAATGTTAAAAATACTTCAAGAAGGAGTTTATCAGATTTTCTTATGGAACATGAGTACTCGAATCAGACATTTGAGTACAGTGTTTTAAAAATTAATTTTTTTTTCCAAATTTTCTGAAAATGTTTAAGACTCTTTCCAGAAAGAAAATATCTCCATTTTCTGTGAGTCAAGAAGCCTCTGGAAGTAATTATAATAAGAAGCCATGGGTGTCACGAGGTGCAATCTCTTACAAATCTTATAAGGGAAGGGGACTCACAATGGAATCTTCATATTTTTGCTTATGGCTGCCCCCCCCCCCCTCGTGTCATTTGTCCATTCCTGCTCTCTTGATTACTCATCTGTGTTATTCTGTCCACTAAAAGGGGCTATTCTGACCACTCATTCCCTAGGATGAGATTTATCTGAACAAGGAGTGGAAGCCTTCACATGCACATTGGGAGGGTTGGGGTTTAATCCCACCTGCCCTAGTGCATGCCTTTTCATATCTAAGAGGTCGGCATGCAACAGACCATTTTGCTTTATAGCCATGTTTTTTGTAGTATGAAGAGTCCTTGTCGCCTTGGGAGCTGTACACTTTGTGTGATCTCTAGTGTGTACCACCTATTCAGTCAGAAAGGATAGGGCTGGATGTGCACCTCCCTGCTACTCCCCAAAAACAAGAGAGCAGACAAAGCCTCATAATTTCTCGGCATTCCTCCACCAGCTCCCAACAGATGTGAAATACAGTAGTAAAATTTAGTTCACATAGAGAGAGAGAGAGAGAGAGAGAGAGAGAGAGAGAGAAGTCCGGAATCACCATGACTTTTGGAGAAATTACTTCATAAAATAAAGAAACTGCTGCTTTTGTTAACTATAAAACTAGTTTCACAGAACACAATCTAGGTTATATAAACTGCTACAAAATGAGGATTAATAAATGCATAATTACATGAACATAATTCCTAAAGTTGTACACTGTTTTGGGCAGAGCTAGTACTTATGTCAAATTATTCCAAACTATGGTAAGTATGGTTTGCTTCCTAACAGAAAACAGCTTTATTCTCAAGTTCCCTTGGAAGCGTTCTGTTAGAATTATGTATGAAAAATCTCTCTGTACTCAAAGAGAAATATATGATAAGGACTGATAAAGTGAGGAGGACAATTTGGATTCAGAATCATACCTGAATGCTATTGCAGAGATGTTGACGTGTGACATGGCTTGATGGTAATTATCAGTTAAGAAGATGAAATGGCATTCCCCTGGCATCAACTAATTTAGAGTACGGCTTACAAAACTACAAGTACTGTGGAAAGAGAGTTTTGTAAGTGTGGTTAGAGAATTCATACTCAGCAGTTTTTATTTATTTAACATTTGTTTACTGGGAAAATCTGACTGGGACAGAGCTCATTTTCAGCAAAGGACAAGGGAGAAATGCTCCTGATACATGTCTTTGGAATGTGGGAGGAAGCCCAAATGAATCCAGGAAGGACATGCAGATTCTACACAGAAGGCAGCCCAGCCAAGAATCAAACCAGAGAACTTCTTGCTGTGAGGTGACAATGCTAACTGCTGCACCACTGTGCCATCCAGTTGTAAGCATGTTGTGTGAATATGAATATGGGCTTGTACAACAATTTCATGATCTATGAGAATTGCTGGGATTCGCAGGGTGGCTCCCAGCAGTATTATTATTGTTTTATAATTTAAAATGGAGAGGAAATAGGATTATAGGAAAGTCAGAAAGGAGTAACAGCAAACAGGGATGCATGCACAAGGACATAGGGAAAGTGTAAGACTGGAGAAGAGGAGAAAGGGAAGCTTTTCCATGAGATGTGTGACCATTTATCTTTTCCTCAAGAAGGGTAGATGTGGAATAATGTAAGGGGAAAGCTTGGGATGGTAAGTGGGATGAGACCTATGGAAACAAGGACAGATGAACAAACATAAAAGAGAGGCAAAGCTCAACAGTGGAAGTGCTGACACAAAGGGAGGAGTATGACAATTGATATCTACACATACTGTCAGAGGGAGGACAGTTGGTGATGAAGAAAACTGAACAACAAATAGAGGTGGGAAGTGACACTGTGGGTGGGGAGGTTTTCCTGGAGTAGATATTTAAGAAGTTGTCTGTGAATGCATTTCTCTAGAGAATATTTGAGAGAGGGGAGAAGATGGCTATAGGTCAGAAATGGGAAGGGTGGGTAGAGTTATCTCCTTTGTGAAGTGGGATTGTATAGTAGGGCTTTTACATCACTCTTGATGATAACACCAGTCAGAGATGTATGTTTTATCATAAAGCAAAATATCTAACTTCTTGTTAATAATATCACTTTTTTCTTGAAGCATATTCTGTTTCATATTAAGAGCCCAGAATAGGGAATAAAGACATTCCAGGCTACAGTGAGAGCTGGGTGTGCTGTGTACAGAAAAAAAAATGCATGTTTCAGCATCATCTAAAGTCAGCTTCTAGATCTTTGTTACATTCTTCAGCTCAAGCATTTTATCAGAACAGTGGTTGCTGTGAGATGAGTCTTACATTAAAACATTCATAGAAACAAAAGAATAATGATTGAAATTGTTTATGGCAGTTCATTGGTACCATTACTTTTTCTACTTTAAATATGTACCTATTTTTAGTATTTTCCTGGAAGATATGAATTAATGATGCTGAGGTTTACATCAGCTAAAATTAGGGAGGTTCTTGTAATATCTATAATCATCTTCTTCTTTCGGCTTTTCCTGGTTAGGGGTTGCCACAGCGGATCATTTGTCTGCTCATGATTGGCAGTGGAGCTTTACGGTGTCGAGTTGCCAGCCTGGCTCCCAACCTTCCACAGAAAGCACACACTCACACCTAGGGCCAATTTAGAGTGTCCAATCCACCTACTGCATGTCTTTAGGATGTGGGAGGAAACCAGAGCACCCGGAGGAAACCCACGTGACCAGAGGGAAGACATGCAGACTCTGCACAGAAGGCACCCCATCCGAAAATCGAACTGGAGAACCTCTTGCTGTGCGGTGACAATGCTAACTGCTGCACCACCGCGGCCGCCCACAATATCTATAATCATCATACATTCAAATCTTGTGATTGTTTACTGTGCACTGCATACAGCAAACAGGAAGAATAGTGCTCTATTTTCTTTCTTTCCTTTTTCTTTGTTTTGGGAGAAACTTAAATATTTCCTTTAACATTTAATTTGCATTGTTTTTTTTAAAGATTGTACATACCATTTGGTTTCAAATATCTTCAGTGGTCATGATGACTACAATATGAAGATTTAGAATAGAATAGATGAATCAATTCATTTATAAATCTCTGTCTTAACAGCATCTACATCCCATAATTAGCTATAAAGTTGCCTTACTTGCATCCTGAGAGAAGTGTAAGAACTATAGCCGAGCCTTGCAACTTTGAAAATTAAAGTACAAGTGCAAAGGAAATGCAGTAAATGCTAAAACCTGGTGTAATAATATCAAACCAGTCTTGATTGCCATGCTTCAGTCAACACATCCTACTGTGTTTCCGCATCCTCGCTACAGTACGGGATGGAATATGTGATGTAGCAACCTCATGCAGCAGATTTACCAGGTATTTCCCATATACATATTTATAGTCATAACAATTATGTCTCTTGGAATTTCAACAAGAACTCTTCTAAAAGGGATAACATTGCCCTGTTCAAGAATACATATTGTAACACCCTCCACTGCTACCAATATGTGATGTGCACTACTATGTGTCATCCACACACTGGGCCAGTAATCAAGGAGCCTGACTTCTCTCCACTGACACTGAAGAGGAATGTGCACTTGAAATACAAAAGGATACATTCAGTATTTCATGATGCAGACCTCTCTGCATCAAGTACAATTTCCCTTAAGAGTACATAGGGAACACACAGGGAACACACTCAGCCCAGGGTCTGGATGTCTCTATATCTGTCTCCCTCCAGATCCCCAGTAAGACTTCCCGCTGATACAGCTGTAGGGTTAGTTCCTCAGCTGAGTGTCCAAGCCAAGTCTTCCAGCACCCTCTCTGTAAACCCATTGCTTCTTGTCCCTGTCTCAAGTAGCTGGCACACACATTCTTTATGATTTAATATACACACACATACACACACACACACACACACACACACACACACACACACACACACACACACACACACACACATACACACACACAGATTGCCTGCTCTGACAACTTTGTGCAGACTATAAGGTAGTTATCACTGCCACCAGTCAGTTACTGCAAGGCTCTTAAAAGGTATGCAATTATACTGTGTAATATTAATACTAATAAAAATGGTAGTAGTTCACCAAGATGGCTAGACCCTCTGGAGCAGCCCATACAGTGTCACCAAATAAATATAAGTTTAATACTTTCTAAAAAGGACAAGCCACAATGAAAAGTTTCAATATATTTAATAATAAACAATAAAAGTACATGAAAATACTGAATATATATTCACAGTAAACCACAGAGTTCAAATCACAGGAAATATTCAAAAGAACATTGAAGGGCAGATTCAGACAAATACAGAAAACAATATCTAAACTAAGCTTCACTATATTCCTGACTGAATCTAAGAGACTTTTACTGTTTCCTCATTAAGTTACATACTTGGGCAAGGCAAGACAAAATACACAAGCAGTATTTCTAGTCAGGCCCCAAACAGAATACACTATATTCTTAGATTACTCCCTGTAAAATATAATATACAAGATGACTTGCAAAATGACCTCATCTGGTCACCTGACTCTAGGCACCACAATATCTCCTTTTGAAGTTTGAGACTGGACTTTAGCAGACTGCTACAATATACATTTAGAGCTTTTTATGGCAATTCCTGGAGCCAGAAACATTAGCAACTTTTCCCCCCTTCTTTATAAAAGCTAACAGATAATGGCTGCTCCTAGACCTACTGGCTCTGGGCCTAGTCAGCACTTTGGGGTGCCGTTTAATGATTTAACAGCTTATTTACTGTACATTTCTCTTTATCTTCTTACAATAAGTCAGCTGGTTAACCAGTGCTGTGCCAGTGTCCTCTATTGAAACATATACATTTAATTCAGATGCCATGATACATGCATATTTTTCTTCATTTCATCAGGGTGCACTGTTGACATATTTTAACACAATTAACACAAGCAAGCTCACAAACACATTATTAACACAAGCATCAGTAAGGATCAGGTTAATATACCAATGACATACAATTATCTATAAAATTCCAGCTAGCTGTGCTGGCACAAGTCTTACATCCACTGGCCCACTTCTCCCTGGCATGGCTGGCAGTACCTTCTATTGTCATACATATGATAATACATTATATTTAAAAAAAAATAAAATTATCTTTGCTTTTTGGTAATAACATACATTAAAAATCACTGACCTCTTTACTAATATATTTTTTTAACAGATGGTTGCTAATAAATTGTTCAAAAGTGACTATGCAAACTATCTTGGGTAACATCAATATGCAGTGTTCAGTGATAATAATAGCGTGGTATGCAGAACATGTTAATGTCTGCATGATGAAATAGAAATGAGGAACTCTATATATAAATGAACCATATGAATTATAACAATGAAGCAACCCAAATGGCAGAAACGTATAAAGCAGTCATGCTGGGAAAAAATGATATCCATTTCGAATGCCATGATTCATGATGCACAGCAGGGGTTGTGATAAGAGTAACAACACCAATAGCATAGTAGCATGTGTTGGGAACTGCATTTAGAGCCATTATCTACAATGTTGCATGCCATGGCCCGGTGAGCCTCCAGGTGGTATAAAAATGCTGCCTGACATACGAACCATTCTAAGAATAACACACTGTGAACTGTGTCTGAGTGGAGATGGATAACAGAGGAGCCCTAATTCAACTGTGCTGATAGACAGCTATATAATGACAGATGTATGGTATGCCTGCTCTTTGGATACAAAGTATGGGCAGCCTTAACAATCTTAGCTAAAGGGAACTTCCAGAAATCTATATGGACATGGTAGGGATATTTATTTGCTTATATGCTTGTTTATTTATTTCCATTTATTTATTGAGATGGCCCATCTATGCAAAAGCAGCCAATTTTAATGGAGTCCTGCTCTCAGGGAGAAAAGCTCCATGTACAACAGGGCAAATGACATATCAATAATTTGTTATACACAAATAAGTCTGAAGATATTAGGACATCAATCAAACACAAACAGCTTCTTATGCACAGGAACATTAGAATCTTTAAGAAAACAAGATTATATAAAGGTAACAAACACAGTAAATGCGTTGAAGTAAAGTATATGACCTTAAGGTGATACAATACAGAAATAATCATAGTCCATTGGGTCAACAAGTCCATAATGGAAAATGGGAGAACCTCTTCTTTAGGCTAATAGACTTAATAAAGAGCATGTCAGATAAATAACACAAGGAAAAACATGATAATGAAAGTGTAGATTAGAGAGTTAGTATTTAAGGATTAGAAATGATTAGGAATGAAGGACCAAAGATTTAGAATAGAATGAAAGTCTTCCAATTTTCTTTCAGCTTTTTCCTGGTTAGGGGTCGCCACAGCGGATCACCTATCTGCTCATGATTGGCAGTGGAGTTTTACAGTATCGAGTTGCCAGCCCAGCACCCAACCTTCCACAGAAGGCACACACATGCACACCTAGGGCCAATGTAGAGTGTCCAATCCACCTACCGCATGTCTTTGGATGAAACCGGAGCACCCAGAGGAAACCCACACAACCACAGGGAGGACATGCAGACTCCACACAGAAGGCACCCCACCCAAGGATCGAACCAGAGAACCTCTTGCTGTGCGGCGGCAATGCTAACCGTTGCACCACTGTGGCCGCCCAGAATGAAAGTCTTCCAATAGTAAGTAGGATTGACTAAATGAGACTGCAGTGCTTTGGAACCAAGTAATATGGGACTGTGCACACGCACCCTGATGGGTAGAAAAATGGGACTGTGCACACGCACCCTGATGGGTAGAAAAATGGGACTGTGCACATGCACCCTGATGGGTAGAAAAATGGGACTGTGCACATGAACCCTGATGGGTAGAAAAATGGGATTGTGCACACACACCCTGATGGGTAGAAAAATGTGACTGTGCACACGCACCCTGATGGGTAGAAAGATGGGACTGTGCACACGCACCCTGATGGGTAGAAAGATGGGACTGTGCACATGCACCCTGATGGGTAGAAAGATGGGACTGTGCCCACACACCCTGATGAGTACAATAATGGGACAGCGCCCATGCACCCTGATGGAAAATTTCACATGAAGAGCCTAATGAGTATTGTTGACAATGACTTTGACAAAGCACACTATCAAGGGTGGACAAGTTGTTGAGCCACAGTTGGATCCCCCATGCGCATACTAAGGTTAAACCTCAACACATGTCCCCGAAGCTTCACACCATTGTGCAAGTCCTTCCTATTGTTTCCTCTGTTTGTGGTTTGAAAGCTCAGAATCATAGGCAGGAGTGACAGCTCCACACCAGTGACATATGTTCTCCAATTTACATATAGCACTATATCTGCCTCATTTTTAGTACATCAGCCATACTTTTTATGAACATTTCAAAATATATAATACCATCATCACTTGAAATCAGCAAAACATTTTTCTTTTTCTTTTTCTTTCACTGTTGCAAACCCCTGCTGTACAATAGTAACACATGCAAAAGTATACTTTTTATAGCAGTACATTACCTAAAGTTCTTCTTTTTATATATACATACTTCAGTCTTTAAATTTCAACAGCATAATATTATTTCACATTTTTTGTTTTACTCTCAAACCCACCCTCCTTTGGGAGAGACTACCACCCATTTCTGACTATAACCCCTGGCAGTGCATATACACTAATGAAACATGAGAGAGAAACTCTGACACCCACTATTCCCTAATAACTGACATAATCCACTTTTATATTATAAATATTATCATCTAATATACCTGTCCAGTACTTTCTACAATTCTTTCCTCATGTTCCCTACTTTTCTTGACTCCCTGGGCTACTGTTACCCATCTCTGTGTTCTCAGATTACCAACTTCCACCATCTCTTCTCTCCAGCTTCTCTGTCCTTTCCAGTTCTTAGCTGTAATGCTTCTTACCCATCTTCCTAGACAAAGTAATATAACATATTGCATGCTCCATGCATTCTCCTCTCTGTCTAACCCCAAGAGTAGGAATTTCCCACTTTTTGGGACTTGCTTCTCATTAACACATTCTCAGTTCTCAATACACCTGGCATTCCTAAAACATGCAAGTTTCCTGCCTCCTTCCCTCTACAGTTCCAGCATTCCCCAACCCCCACCTCCAACCATTTGGAGCGCATATGGAACCATCTCATATACTGATCCCATAAAGCAGATACAGCTTTTAATTTATAGCACATTCTCAATAACTCACTCAATTCTTCTTTGGATATAAGTGTACTTGTAAACAGTTTCTCCAACTCCTTCATAATTTTTCCATCCCCTGGTCATATTTATTATCAACTAACCTTGCATATTTGTTTGTACTTTTATGCTGAAGTTGCATATCCCTTCATTCTTGATAATTAATAAATATCTCTTTATCCTTAATTGATTGAATTATAACATCCCTTACACATCAAACCTTGGCATCCAGTTTGTTGCATAAATTATAATTACCCCTAGTTTTCACACCCAGTTGTTGCATCCCTTCTTCCCAACTTACAAATTTCTACCAAATTGTCTTTTTTGTTCAACTGCTTCTTCTCAGTCTCCTCCAATGCCGAGTTTTACAATTTATATTAAAATTATAATTATTCCTTAAATTGATTAATATCAGTTCCTTGTTGTTCACTTCTACATCCTTTTACTTCTCACATCTCCAACATTCTATTTAAAATAAGGATTTCCCGTCCTTCATACTTCTTATTTTTACCTCTTTGGCCTTCCTTAGCTCCTAAAGAAATCCCTAAAGTTCTTGCCTACAGATCCATCTAGATGTCAGGCATCCTCTATCCTCTGTGTCTTCTCAGTGATACACTTTCTTTCCAATATTTGGCTGCCTTTATTATTCCATACATATTGATCACAACTCATCTGCATCTTTTGAACTCACTTTGTGACTTCCTTTGGTGGGAGATGCCTGAACATGTATGTTACCCCCAGAAGTATCAGTATTTGCATCACATTGATTCATCCCATTAATGTACTGGACATATTGGATTTACTAAACCATTTATTTAATTTCTTTATTTTTATTTTACTGCTATAGTACACTGATAACAACATGTACTGCCCAGGTGAAGAATTTTACAAAGAAAAAAGTGGAATAGAAAGGCAATGGGCTGGGCCTGTCAAAACAGAGCAGAAAGTCCCAAAATATAGCAAAGTGTCCAGCAGCAATTAATAGGTGTAGCAATACTTATGAGAGAAATGCACATCTTACATGATTATATTTTAAATCTGTATCATGGTGGAAATGATGTGGTGTAGTACGAGTCAGTGGGAGGGTGAGGGAGGTATTGTCTGCTCCGAAAGCGATAATTAAATAGTCAATTTGAATTAATTTTTATTGCTCCATCTCATTCTCGCTACCTTTGTGTGTTAAACAGTTTCTTTGTTTTAAGTTCGTTGTAGCAGGTGGAGGTAAGAGATGTCCGTGGTTGAGAAAGCATAAGGCTATAGATTGAGAGGCCCTTAAATGATGTGGGTTGTTGTGTGGAAAGTACAGTTTGATTTTGTGTTGAAGAATTTTTAAACTTCTGCTCTAAAGGTGGGAAAGGGATTGTACTTCCATTATTGGGTGGGGGGGGCATTCCATAGTTTAAGATCAGGGATGGAGAAAGAGTGTTTGGTGCAGTGTAACCTGGTCTGTGGGGTTTGGGGTTGGGGGTAGTTTGGTAGAAGAGCCTGATGTTGTGTTTATTTGGTAATACATTTGGCAGCTAGTGGTGGAATATGAAGATAAGATTGCCTGGTAGTATGTCTACTCTTTGCTGCACTGGGAGGAATTTGACTCTTTTAGGGTGAAGCAGTTGTGTTCGTGAGAAGGCGAGTTAGTGATGAAGCAACAGATTTTGTTTTTGATAGTCTGCAGTGTGGAGCTGTTTTTTTTAGAGGTTGCAGCTTTTGTGGGTTGTCCATATCAACTTGTCTTTTACTTTACTCACCCTGTTCCTATTTTCACTTGCAAAGTCCTGTTCTAATTAATTCAAGTCCTGAACTCATTCTAAACTCTTCAAATATCCCCCAGACCTCTTCCAGCAATAGACACAGCCTGGCTGCTGCCAGCTCACAATAATCGACAAACAGTCAAAAGATTTTCCACCTAAATGGTATTCTTTTCAATCATTCTAGCACCTTCTGTGCAATATATCAGTCATTAAAGGAAATAGACTAGGGGACAAAGGGTGCTCTTGCCCTGTACCCCTACCTATGTTTGCTGCCTCTGTTAGTTCCCCATTTACTAGCAACCTCATCTCAGGACATTCAAAATATTCTTTGATTCAGCCTTTAGGCCAAGGCTCCATTCTACCTCTTCCAAAATTCTAAACAGAAATCCCCAGTGCCTTGCAAATATCAAAAATATAGTTCCCACCTCATCTGTCACCAAATCTCTTCTACATTCCTCTCCTTAACAAACCCTCTATGCCCTAGCATCCACCACTAACTTTGTTTTTGCTACTGAGGTACTTTCCCAAGATAAGTCCTTTCTTAGCTCTAGGAGGGTATATATGTACAGAGTTTTTTTTTTCTTGAAACTCTTATATTTCATAGTTGCTTGCCTATAAGTGCCAATAAACTAAATGGAAACACCCTTCATGTGCTGTGGCTTTACAATGTCCTTTACCATTTGTCACTTCAGTCACACATGTTAATGTACATCCTCTACTGCCAAGCAGACTGCTACTGTATACCCCATTACCTGTACTCCTTTTTTACTTTGTGGTCATTTGTACAGAAAGCTTGTGTTATCAGCTCTGCAGGTCTTCTCACAGCCATCTCCTTAAAAATTAGTACTGTTCAAAAGCACAACACTTGCCTGTGAATACTAGCCAAAAAATGATTTTAGTCTGCACATTGAATCTGTGACTGGGATACTGTTGGTATTAGCTGGAGTATTTAACTCTCATCTCCTTCTGCATGCTTAATTTATCTCACTGGTTCTTTGTTCCCTCAGGACGTGACAGCCTACTGTCTATTTGCTCCTCCAAACTAGGCAGCAGAGACCATAGCCTTCACTTATTCAGGATTCAGGTGGGGTGTCTGTGTTTGCCTCTCTAATACCACTGCTCATGCTCTGTACTGACCCATGGCTCTGCATGCAATGGCTAGGTGACAAGACCCCTTAGAGTTGCCTCTCTTGGGAAGTTCATGCTCCATCAGGGATTTGCCATGGGAAAGAGCACAGGACTATCTGCAACTCACCCTCCAGTGAAGTGAAGTGATGTGAGACTCCTCTGCCATCTTAGACAATATTGTGTTTTACCCTGCCTTCTGCCCTACATTATCTGTGCTCAATGTCTTACTTTAAGAGAACAAATTCTAAGAGATCTAAACTCCATATCCCTCCTACTTTCCATAACACCATATTCAGCAGATGTTTGAGCTGTTGTTCAAACTCAGGACACGTGAACCATAGTAAGGGTTTTATCCCCTCTATGCCATAAGAAAAGGCATCTTCTCTACACAATTGCTGAATTTAGATATGTGAGTCCATATCCATTTTAACTGTTGATAAATTCATGTTTTAGTAGACTGGTATTTTGGGCAAGTATATAGTGCTTAGGTCTACAATCCTAACAGTCTAGTTAGGTAATTTGCCTCCCTGCCTGATGGAGAGCAATACTACTTATCCTGGGGTAAATTTATGGGCAGTCATCCAATCATCAAGGAAGAATGCAAAGAAAGCCAGTGTGTTACATTGTTTGACATGCAAGGAGAGCTTGCTTCATAGATGGAGAAACTTCGGGTGAGGATCTTTTCTCTCCCTGAGATCTTATTTATGTTGCAATGAAAGCTGAGGTTCAGATGAGTGTTTTATTATAATAAGTATATGTAAGGTGAAAGAAATCTTTTTATAGCCTGAATGGTGTGGAAGATATACTCATAGGTAGGTACTAGGCTATCAGCCCAAGGGCCTACCTAAGCCTAGCCAACAAGTTTCACTGCCTTACACCACCCAAGAAAGTTACTTCCTTTGCATTCTTCCCTGATGATTGGATGACTACCCATATCACAACATAAGCAGTGATGTGAGAAAGAGGCAAGAGAAAAAGGAAGAGAAAGACAAAGAGAAAGAGAAAGAGAAAGGTCAGAGTGTTTTTGTCCTGACTTGGTTGCTAAAAGAACTTTTTCCTTTATTTATTTATTTTATGTAAAGGACATTGTAGTCTTCTTAACTAGGTTAGGAAATTTTAGACATACATTCCTAGTGATGTGTTGTATTCTATGACTGTCTTAATGAGGGAAGACTAATAAAGTATGATATCAGTGGAGCTGG
This sequence comes from Protopterus annectens, assembly GCF_019279795.1. Lineage (NCBI taxonomy): Eukaryota > Metazoa > Chordata > Ceratodontiformes > Protopteridae > Protopterus > Protopterus annectens. The sequence continues at coordinate 673,848,264 of NC_056732.1, forward strand.
AGGATATACATTTGTGATTAAATGTGCAAAGTAGATGGATTTCCTAACTATAGCTACTATGTGATGACTGAAGAATACTTTATTGGTGGCAAAGGTGTCTAGACCTCTAAATATTGAGTCATTTGTAGGTAGGGTACCATTTATATGGTAATCAGTAAGACAGACTTATTTTCCAAAGGCAACAGAACTATATTATGGTGTTAAGGTGAAGGTTGTTTTTGTAATGCTAGTGCTGGTTTTGACTAACCCCTCTTGTTAGATATGAGTGCCTGTTGGGGACTTGATAATAGCTTGATTAGCCATAGATCTTCTATTTTTGCTTTCACTTCAGAGAAATTGATGCCAAAGAGGAGGAGAATTAGAGCATAACCCTTAAGGACACGACTAGTAACGTGTCTTTTGGATGAGAAGGCACCACCAACTCTTACTGTGAGTGTTGGGTTAAACTTCCAATTCCCAACCCAGTTATTGATGTAGATGGGCTGTGTTTAGACTACTAAATGTATTGATAATGTTAGCATAAGAGATTATCAAACAGTATGGACTGAATGGGCTTTGCCAGTGGTATCAATTATACTTACAAATCAATCATGGAGATTAATGAGGCAAGATCTACTTTTACAAAGCTGGACTGTTTGGGGCTGCAGGCTGGTAGGAAAAAAATGTCACTTTTTATGAGGATTGCCAGTATACAGTCCATGGTTTTATAGATAATTCTTATAATAATATGAAAATAGCTGCTAGGGACTGTGCTAGAGCCATTCTTGTAGAGTGGCATCATGATGGCCATTGCCTGCATAACTTGTATATGGAAAGAACAAGGTTGACAACATTTGGGAGGGGTTCAGTCATGTTGTACTCTGCACTAACTAGGATAGAGCTAATTATATCAACAGGGACTTCAAAACTATAGGATCTGGTCCATAGTGACTTAGTCGGAATGGGAGCTTATTGAATCAAGGGAAGGAATATGGAGCTTAGTGGGAGGGATGAAACCAAAAGTGATGTTGTCAGCTCAGACTCTGGCTATGCATTGAGGTATCAGAATAATTAAAACTACTCAGGTGGAACTCAGTGCAGTGTTGTGTGTTGTTTGCAATGCTCATGCTATAGTTAAGAATCCTTATGCTTATTCTTAGAGTAGGTGGCTACTTTTATGTCATATCCTGTTTTCAACTGTGCATAATTTCCTAGACTATTGCTTCATATATGCATACTGTTTTACATTAAATTTCTTCTGCATTTCTGACCAGACCTGCAGTTAAGATAAGTCTAGTTTCTTTTTTTATTATATGCATTTTTGGTATCTGCTCCTTCCAACATAGTTTTGACATCATCTAAAATATATAATTTCTCAAAAATGTATGCAGTCTAATAGACATAAAATGGACTGTATTCACTACTGATGTCCCCAGTTACCCATATGATCCTGATGCATTTATTTTATTTCTAATCAAGTTGCTATAATTACTAAACGAAAACAAACAAAGTAAAAAACAGAAAAAAATGGATCAGGCTCGTAGCAATAGGTTTAATTCAGGTTAAGTATTTTTCGTCTCCCACACAATACACGGAGACTTCTTCAGACAAAAAAAAATGTATTGGTCTGAAGAAGTCTCTGTGTATGGTGTGGGAGATGAAAAGCACTTAACCCGAATTAAACCTATTGCTGCGAGCCTGATCCATTGTTTTTTTTTCTGTTTTTTAAGTTGCTATAATTCTCCAGGTTGTTTTATTCAATAGGTATTGTAGCCACACTCCTATCCAGGGACCCATTCCATTTCTGTTTAATGAGTTTAGTAAACAGTTGTGTATTACAGTGTTGGATGCCATGTTAAAGAATTTACAGTGCACATTGACAGACACCTTCAAGTCAGATACTCCAGTAATAATACAGACAAGATCAAAAAAAGGATGAAACATGACAGGTTTACAGCTAGTGAGGTTTGGCTTTATTAATGACTTTGAAAAAGTAAAAGTAAAAAGTAATAGGTATATTTAGAAGCTATGTAGCTGAAACACTCATATGATATTTGCACATATCACATGGGCATCCACTACAGGAGGTTTAAATGATTACATAAATAAGGTTGTAGCTATGCTGTGTCTTTCTTATAGTTTTCACTAAATAGTTTGTTTTTGGTGTGGATGTTATTTGAGATATTTAATAGTCACCCTAATGTTATGGACATTAGGTTTCTTTTTAAGTTCTGTGTCTCTACAGTATAGCCAAACAATCCACATATGCTATACTGACAAGCTCAGAAAAAGGGCAAACCATGGTGTGTCTGCAGTTAGTGGGAGTTGTGTTTATTATCCTTAATACACCAGTAAATAATTAAAAAAATAAGTATTCTGAATCCATGCAGCTGATACACTGGTATGTCCTTAAGGGGTTGTCTGCATATATTCCATGGTCCCCCACTAAAGTAGGATTAAGGTTTACACAGTGAAGATTCTAGCTTTGGTGGGTCTTTCTTGTAATGTTCACTAAATGTTTTATTAGTGTGCCCATTCTACCTTTTCGTTTGGATATTCTAGTTTTTGAGTCATTACAAATTAATAACTTTAGGTAGCTTTCCCTTACGGCACTGATTTCTGTCACTGTCCAGTGCTGGTTTGGTGTAGCAAAATCCCCATTACAGTGTTTCTACTAAAGATAATCTTTTTTCCTACATGTTGATTTATGCAGGGATTTTGTGACATGGAAGTGCCTGCAACATTATAAAACTCCTTAAGATTAGTGATTAAGATTATTCTAGGTTCCAGATTCCTTTCAGGTGTAACCAAATGCATAAACGAAGTTTACATACCTTATTGCATTTTGAACTACTTGCAGGTGAACAAGTGCAATGCTATATCCCTCAATGAATCTTGTGGGTATGCTGATAACATTAAATTACTGGTAGTACTGAAAGACAGTTAAATTTACAAAATAATTCCTTCCTGTTTTGAGGAAATGGCAGCAACACAACCCTGTAATTGTAAAGACACTAATTCAGTTACCTACTGTGCTTTGGTAGGATAATTTAGCTTCTCAGAAATCATTGCATACTGACTTCTGTGGGACATCCAATGACATTGGGAGAGCACAGCTGACAGGACTCTGCACCTGCTAATATGAATTTTGTGGAAAAAGACTGAAAAGTCACTCAGAAATTTGGAGGAAACCATATCCTGTCTTAAATGAAAAACGTCAGAGGGTATTCATAATGAATAATATAAATCCCTGAGTAATACATTACCAGTAATATACTCAACTATTTTTTGCATACAAACAATGTTTCTTTTGTCACAATCCAACATTTTTCTGCTGTGTGACATTTATTCTTATTCTGCCTAGAAAGGAAATACTGATTATTTTAGTTGTGTTAAGGAATCCATTGTGAAATCTAAAACAGCAAGACTGAAATAGTAAAGAAATATCTAGCTGGACTTAATTTTGACAGATCAAGTATTATTTCCTTGTTTAAACATTTTTCTGTTTTTGAATTTATTTTGTTAACATTTCTTTACTGGAAAAAAGCCCATTTCAGCAGAGGCCTTGGGAGAAATGCTCCAGGCACATGTCTTTGGAATGTGGGAGGAAACCAGAACAAACCCACATGAACACAGGGAGGCATGCAGACTCCACACAGAAAGCACCCCAGCCAAGAATCAAACCAGGGAACCTCTTGTGTGAGGCAACAATGCTAACTGCTGCACCACTGTGCCATGTTGTATCCTATGTTATGTGTGTGTTTAATAATGTTGGTTTACCTGATTAGGACTAATAGAACATTATATTGTTAAATATCAAATCCCACTCAGAATCTGGCCATACCACTCAGAATACCACATAAAGGCATTAGTCTTTTAGTCTTTGTGTTTCCACAACTTTCCGAATGTTCTACATTGTACTACTTATTACACTTTGAAAGCATTTATGCATGCATTTATTTATTTATGTATTTATTTATTTTTATTTTATTGTATTTTATTTCGTTTATCCCTTGCTGACTGTGCAAGTCCCATAGGCTAGTGGCTTTTTTACAGGGGAGACCCATGCTCACCTGTGAATTGCTGCAAAAAGACCTTACTACTGCTTCACTTTATGAAATGAATGGATTACCAAGTGTTTATGGTGTTTTAGTTTGCCTCTTAATTTCTGTATGCTCATTTATTTTTTGAATTTTGTTTTGACCAATATAATGCACTGATATTATATGACAAAAATAAAACTGCATTCCAAAAAAGTGACTTTTTCCTTTATATAATGCACATTTGTTTTCTGTTTTACAACAGGCAGTGCACAGGTTTATAACAGATAAACAAACCAGCATTTAACATTTTAAATAGCTAACTCTGCATTAAAACAATGTTTATCTACACAGCTAGCTATTCATATTGAAATGATCATATATAATGAGTATCCACATTGAAAATTATAGAGGACATTCTTTTATCACGTGTTCACAACTCTCAATTTCTTAGTCCAAGAAATTTGGACAAAGCCAACAATAATGTTGAGACAAAGGAAAAAAAATTAGGGCCAGAAATATTGCTTTTACAAACTCAGAAAGTTAATAAAATAGCAGGGTTTGCAAGAACATGCATTTTCTGAAGGAAATGAAGTCTGAAACTTAAATGGCTGTTAGTATTTAGTGACTTCTAACTTCAGTAATTTTCCAGACAAATTTCAAATTTTATGAGAAACAGACCAAAAATATGAGGCAAAAATATGGATATTCTTTGAAAATCTGGCCAGTTGAGTAGTATGTATCTGCTGATAGATCCTGCAGTAAAATCTGTGTGTTAGATTGCTAAGTAATAAAACAAGGCTATTTCATGTTTAAACAAGGATGCTGTACACAGTAACAATTTAATGTGTTATACTCATTGAAAATTTAATTTCTTCAGTTCGCTATACTCCTTTTTTTCAGGGTTCCACTATGCATCATCAAGGTGCATTTCTCCCAAGGTATAGCCTGAACAGTTATGCCTAAATGATGCATACATTGCAAGGTACATTTTCTGATGCACAGTTCCCTGAAAGGGACTGCAACAAGAGAGGTGGTGCCTTGATATTAAGGCATATCCCTTGCCCTAAGAGGCATGGAGAGCAAGTCACAGTGCACTCACCCTCACTTATCACCTTGAGTAGAAGATGGTATTTGATCCTGGGATGTCTAGCCTGCAGGAAGTAAATAAACCCTTCTCTCATACAGAAGGGAGGTGAACCACTGTGTTCAGGTGTGCTGATATGTGTAGGATGGCAGAACACTGAAGTGTCATCTCTATATCTTTCGCCTATCTAGAATTTTGCAGAATGCTTCTGATTTTTCTTCATATTTTTGCACTGTAAATCATAAAATGCTTGATTTTCTGGTAAATCGCAGAGGATTTCAGTCAATCAGTAATGTTTGATATTAAGGTTTCATACTTCTCATTGTTCAGACAATGCTTGCTGATGCAAAGCTGTTGTTCTATTAACTTCGTAAGCGAATTAGAGAAATATATATAAAAGCATCCCTGAGTTTGATTCTTTGTCCCCCCTCCCACCATATGTTTGAATTTATCCAGAAAGGTTGTGCAAAGAAGTTAAGAGATATGATCCCTGCCATGTAGCACCATACCTATCGACTACTTTGTTTAAGAATTCTGGGTGATGCAAAAACCAATGGAAGGACAAATGGTCATAAGCATATGCCCTAGCAATTTGTGAAAATGATTCATATATTTATATCCTTGAATATATTTCTTAGCAAGGGAAGATTAGCAGTTTACATGGAACTAGTCAAGGGTCAGATGAGTGACCTGCCTGTTTTAAAGGCTCTGTTCAGAGTCATGTGGAAAGAAATTAGAAACTGTGGGAATCAACCAAACTCTACAAAAAAGGAAGCAACCCATTAACAAACGTGAGCATCAGTCCATTGCACTAACAGTCTGACATGTAGGGAGATCATCCACAAAGAGTGGATTTTTTTTACATTTATAGGAGACAGGACAAAAACAGGAAGCAACATCAGAAATTGTTTTGTATATGCATGGGGTTCATAGAATTACCTCAGGTATCCTTGGAGTGCATGTCTACAGTGGTTTGCACAGCAATCCTATGCCTTACGACTTTCCAAATTCCTGTGATGGTTAAGTGTCATATAACAGATATTTTTTTTGCCTTTGTTTTTTTTTTCTTTACTACCACCTTTGATGCCAAAATTCCTTCTCTTCCCCCCTAAGACCCCATCCTCCCTCTTTCTCATTCATTGTGGCAACTTGTTCTACAGTTCACGCAGTTAAGTTTACCAGTTTATCTCTCAGCAACTGAAACATGTTGGCTAAAGAAATTTGGCTTTTCAAAGAATGGCCGGTTGCCTTTTACTGAACAGTAAAATACCTTCTTACAGACCACACAATGGGCTGGATTCACATATTGCAAATCACCAGATCACAGCTGTATTTAGCACTGTAGCATGAAAGTTGGTTATCATGAAGAAAAGCCAGCAGCAGTATAACATTGCTACTTAGCTTAGACAGATATCACCTAGCCACAGTACAACATTGCTGCTTAGCTTAAATAGATTTCACCTAGCCGCAGTACAATATTGTTGCTTAGCTTAAACTGATATCACTTAGCAGCTGTAGAATATTACAGCTTAGCTTAAATAGATTTCACCTAGCCGCAGTGCAATATTGCTGCTTAGCTTAAATAGATGTCACCTAGCCGCAGTACAATATTGCTGCTTAGCTTAAATTGATATCACCTACCAGCTGTAGAATATTACAGCTTAGCTTAAATAGATTTCACCTAGCTGCAGTGCAATATTACTGCTTAGCTTAAATTGTTATCACCTAGCCGCAGTACAATATTGCTGCTTAGCTTAAATAGATTTCACCTAGCTGCAGTACAATATTGCTGCTTAGCTTAAATTGATAGCAGCTAGCAGCTGTAGAATATTGCAGCTTAGTTTAAATAGATTTCACCTTGTCGCAGTACAATATTGCTGCTTAGCTTAAATTGATATCACCTAGCAGCTGTAGAATATTACAGCTTAGCTTAAATAGATTTCACCTAGTCGCAGTACAATATTGCTGCTTAGCTTAAATTGATATCACCTAGCAGCTGTAGAATATTACAGGTTAGCTTAGATATCACCTAGCAGCAGTACAATTTTTCAGTTTAGCTTAAATAAATATCACCTCTGCTCTATATGGTCTGTGGTGTGTGTGATAACTGTTTAACACTATAGTACCAATAGCTATTTAGGTAGGGGTTCTAATTTCAGTGCTGGCAAACATAAAAGTTTGTATGTTTGTAGATTAAAGATTTTGAGCCCATTCACACCCAGTACACTTCTTAGTGCCCTACATTAGCAGTCCTGCTGATGTAATTCACCTTAGAAGTACCTTTGGGCATCCCACAGTCCTAAAAGCTCTGTGGTGCATGTGATCTAGTCTATCTATGTAAAAACATTTAGATTTAACAGATGCTCCATAAAGTTTTAAAATGTATTTTGTGATTCTAGCTGTTTTTCTAAGGTTTCATTAATCATGATACATTAAAATAATTAATTGATTGCTGCATTACATTGGTTAATTGGGGGTAATCAGAGATATTTAAACATGCATTAATGGTCATTACGCTCATCTGATGTAGTTTTTTTAAGACAAAAACGTAAAAGGAATTGTGTGAACAACGTTTATGTCTATTGATTTTTTTGTTAATGAAGGACTAAGTGTTGGAACTGGTTGGACGTCCGGTGCCTATATTTTGATTACTGGTTCTCTTTGGGCACTTTACCACTCTTCTGGTTTATGCATGTGCAATAATTGCATAACAGTCTAGTACAAATAACTAGTTAGGTAGGTGTTCTAATCTCAGTCCTAGCAAATGTAAACATGTTTGTGTGTGTGTGTCTGTAGATTAAAGAGTTTGAGCCCATTCACAATAAGTACACTCCCCATTGCCTTACTTTAGCAGTCCTGCTTATGTCAGTCACCTTAGAAGTACCTGTGGGTAGCCCACAGCCCTACAAACTTTTTGGCAAGTGTGATAATTCCGTAACACTGTAATACAAATAACTAATCAGGTAGAGTTTCTAATCTCAGTCCTGGCAAATGTGAAAGTGTGCTTGTCTGTAGTTTAAAGATGTTGAGCCCGTTCACACCCAGTACACTTCCCATTGCCTTACTATAGCAGTCATGCTGATGTCAGTCACCTTAGAAGTACCTTTGGGCAGCCCACAGCCCTACAAGCTCTGTGGTGCGTGTGATAATTGTGTAATGCTATAGTACAAATAACTAGTTAGGCAGGGGTTTTAATTTCAGTCCTGGCAAATGTGAGTGTATTTTTGTGTGAATACATATAGGTTAAAGTATTTTGTGGCCTCTCTCATGCAGTACATCACTCATTGCCATACTTTACAAAGGCTGGCGATGTTCCTCATCTTAGAGGTACCTTGAGAGACCCTTCCCCATATCAGCTCCATGGTGCATGTGATAAATGCATAACACTGTATTAGCAATGACTAGATAAGTAGGGGTTCTAATCTCAGTCCTGGCAAATGTGTGTGTGTGTGTGTGTGTGTGTGTGTGTGTGTGTGTGTGTGTGTGTGTGTGTGTGTGTGTGTGTGTGTGTGTGAGAGAACTGTATCCTGGGTAGGTGGGGTGTGTGTTTGGGTGCAAATCATAGCCATTGTGGGGTGGATTTTGCAATTTTTTGTTCTGGTCCACCCAGCACAATTCCCAATGCCCACTTTACAAGGCTCACTGTTGTCATCCAGTGTAGATGTAGCTGTAGACACTCAGCAGCCCTATAAGCTTTGTGCCACATGCAATAACTATGTAACAGTATGGAATAAATAACAAGATAGGTGGGCCTTCTAATCCTTGAATACAATTCCCCACTCAGGAATCATAGATAAATACACTCAGCTAGGCATCAACCCTTATATCACTAGCTGGCTTGCAAACTGGCTCACACATAGAACCCACTGTGTGAAAGCAGCGGACTCCATGTCAGACTGCTGACCAGTCATGAGTGGAGTCCCACAGGGTTTGGTCTCGGGTCCCCTCATGTTTGGTATCTATGCCTCTGAAGTCCAGCCCAACATGAAGGGACTCTGGCTGACAATGTTCACAGATGCCTGCTAGGTGGGTGCTGTTATTACCTCCCCACATGATGTTAACATCCTGCAAAAAGGCCTCACTGAAACCTACAACTGGTGTCAGAACCATGGACTTAAGCTTGATGCCAGAAAATGTGCCACCATCCCCTTTGGGAACAACTTAGTTCCTATGAATCACCACATCGATGATAGTCCACCGAACATGGAAGTCATTATAAGAGAACTGGGAACACAGGTTGACAGCGAGCTCTCTGTTGACCACCACAGTGCCAGTGCGTTCAGAAAGTCCTTCTATGTGGCACATCTCATTACTAAATGTGTTGCATCCAGGAAGTAAGAAGTCAGTGTCTCTCCCCTCATTAGGCCAATCAATGAGTACAATGGCCCATTTGGCATGTACCTCACTGGACACCTGCAACAACTGGAGAGGCTGCAAAAGTACCTCATAAAGAGGATCCCCGGCCTTAAACACTTGTCCTATATGGACAGACTCCAATAACTCCAACTATTCTCTTTCTCATATTGTCTACTTAGAGGCGATCTCTGCTTGACTTACAAAGCCATGTCTGACCCAGCTCTGTCAGGAATGCTACATCTAAAAAAACACAATCTGTCTGCACCACATACCCCAGAGACCTCAACCCCATTTCCACAATCAACAGAACATGATGGATGGACAGGTTAACCCAGAGTCTGCCAACTCTATGGAATAGACTTCACATACAAGCCAAGCAGAGCACCTCACTGGCCTTCTTCAAGAGAAATCTGGATGAGTGGATGGGAATAGAAATCCCACCCCAGGGATCACCCAGTGGCTATACTCATTAGCATACTGGGGACTAACGTCAGGTGGCACGATGCCAGGGTAATCCTATGGGCTAGGCTTGTAAAGGCTCAATGGCCATTTGCCTAGTACACACCTATGAACCTTTGAACCTATGGCTCTCAGTACTGGCAAGCGTGTGTGTGTGTGTGTGTGTGTGTGTGTGTGTGTGTGTGTGTGTGTGTGTGTGTGTGTGTGTGTGTGTGTGTGTGTGTGTGTGTGTGTGTGTGTGTGTGTGTGTGCATTAGTGTATATAAAAGTGTTTGTGAATGTGTAAACATGTAGATGAAAGTAGTTTGAGGCCCTTCTCACCCCTTACACCTCCTATTGCCATACTTTACAAGGGCCGGTGATGTTATTCACTTTATAGGTACCTTGAGACACTCTTCACTCTATAAGCTCAGTGGTGCATGCGGTGACTGCATAACGCTATAGTACTAATGACTACATAGGTAGGGAGCTCTAATCGGAGTCTTGGAAAATGGGTGTATAAATGCTTGTAAGTGTGTATATTTGTAAGATAAATCATTTTGAGGTCTCACTGTCTCAGGACACTTCCCATTGCCATACTATACAAGGGGTGGTGATGTTTCTCACCTTAGAAGAACTGTGGGACACTCTTCATATTATAATCTCCGTGTCACATGTGATAAATGCATAACACTGTATTAGCGAGAATTAGATAGGTAGGAGTTCTAATCTCAGTCATGGCAAGTGTGTGTGTGTGTGTGTGTGTGTGTGTGTGTGTGTGTGTGTGTGTGTGTGTGTGTGTGTGTGTGTGTGTGTGAGAATTGTATTATGTGTTTGAGTGAGATCTATATCCATTGTGGAGGTGGGTTTTACATTTTTAGGCCATGGTACTTCCAGTACATGTCCCAAGGTCCACTTTACAAGGCCCGCTGTCTTTATCAACCATAGAGGTATCTGTTGACACTCTTCGGCCCAATAAGCCCTGTGCCACATGCAGGAACTATGTAACAGTATGGACTAACCAGATAGGCAGGGCTGCTAATGTCAGTTCTGTCAAATGTATGTATGAGTGGATTTGTGTTTGTAAATGTGTATAACTGTAGGTTCAAGTATTTTGGCTCCATTCTCACCCAGTAAGTCACCCATTGCCATACTTTGCAAGGCCTAGTGATGTTGTTCGCCTTAGAATTACCTTGGGACACTCTTCACCCTGTAAACTTTGTGGCGCATGTGATAAATGCATAACATTGTAGTAGCAATGACTATATAGGTAGAGATTCTATTCTCAGTCCTAGCAAATGTGTGTGTGTGTGTGTGTGAGAGCAGTATCCTGTGTGTGTGTGTTTGAGTGAGAACTATGTCCACTGGGTGGCCCTGGTTTACAATTTTAGGCCATGTTACTCCCAGTACATATCCCAAGGTCCACATTGCAAAGGCCGCTGTTCACATCTACCATAGAGGTATTTGTAGATACTCTTCAGCCCTATAAGACCCATACTGCATGCAACAGCTATGTAACAGTATGGAATGAATAACGTGATAGGCAGGGCTGCTAATGTCAGTACTGGCAATTGTGTGCATGTGCATTGGTGTTTATAGCAGTGTTTGTGAGTGTGTATACTCATAGGTGACAGTCTAATGAGTCCTTCCATACTCAGTACACCCCCATTGCCATACCTCACAAGGGTACATGATGTTATTCACTTTACAGGTACCTTGGAGCAGTCATCACACTATTAGTTCTGTGCCATCTGCGATAACCACATAACAGTGTAGTACCACTAACTAGATTGGTAGGGGTTCCAACCCCAATACTGGCAACTGTGATCCCGTTTGTGTGTGTGTGTGTGTGTGTGTGTGTGTGTGTGTGTGAACAGTATTCTCTGTGTGTTTGGTCAACACAATATCCTCTGGGGGTGTGGGTTTTTCCAATCTGAGGTGTGTTCCACCCACTACACTTACCATTGTCAACTTTACAAGGGCTGCTGACATCAACCACCATAGGCTTACCTGTATACAGCCCTCAGCCCTATAAGCTCTGTGGCACATGCAATAACTGTTACACAGACCTAGTAAATGTGTACATATACAGCTGTACCTCAGCTATGACATAGTTGATGTGTTACCACTCTGCCATACCCCTCCTTGGCAATGTCTGCAGGGCCCCATCCTGCTGACACACAGACACCTAGAACACAACCAAAATACAGCATGTGAGACTACATTCAGTCAGCATTACTAACACCAATAATGCATCATGGCTGAAAAGGTATGCACACTCTGAAGTGTACCCATTATAAATGCCAGCTGACAGCACCTTACACAGCATTACATAGCTAAACAGTACTTAATTCACCCTGTGCATCAGAACCATATAAGCATGCCCCTACATCGGTGGTATGGATGACAGTGGTGTAGCACAGGTATCATCATATGCACAGGCTGTTGTGTGGGTTTGCCAGAGCCCTAGGCTGGGCCATACAGTTGATATCATGTGTGTGTGTGTGTGTGTGTGTGTGTGTGTGTGTGTGTGTTTATGGGGGTGTTCTATAAATGGGCTGTGCAGAGGTGGAGTGTGTGTGTCTGGAGGTGACGTGGCTGTGATGGTGATGTGTCTGTGCATTTGTATGCACACAGTTATGCCATGTGGCTGCCCTACACAAGGGTATGTTGGATAGATGTGGACAGTACATGGCGGGGTGTACAGTTCACCATCTCTGGCTACAGACACAATAACTTGTCCTGCCAGGGGTCTCACTGGCACCACCAGGCCCAAGGTCAGATGCAGTACTACTCTCCGATGGTGACTGGTGTCTGCTGGATCTGTGTCTCTGATGGGACTGGCCTGGACCACTTGCCCATGGCCTGCCCTGTTGTGGTGTGGACAGCACCCATCCTTTTGTATTAATGGTGGGACGGCCACTACAGGAGTGTAAAGGTGCACGGCCATGTAGACTCTCAACTGATGTTGGAACTGACCTATGTCCATGTAGCAAATACCCATTTCCCACCACAAGCTGCAGCACAGACATGCCGCGGTCAAGGATTGTGAAGATCTTACCCCAGCATCTATTTATGACCTCAATATTTTGACGTGTGACCTCAAAAAGGTCATATATGTTGTCACATAAGCCAGGAAGAGTTGCATCCATGACCCTGAGTATTTGGTGTTGCATTCACTACATGCCTGTGCATCCATGACAGCCCAAAACATGCATCTATGACACCTGCTGTGGCACTTGCGACAATGGCTCAACAGGCAACAGTCCTCCTTCAAGCACTCCTGTCCATCCGTCTGTGTGGGACCTCACCTGCACTCTGGCTATAGCTAGTGTCTACACTCACACTTGTCATAGTCACCACACTAGCCTGTTCCATACCACCACCTGCCAACTGTCCATTATCTGTAGCTGCTGGAGACAGGGTATGTGTGGGCATTGTGACTGTGTGCAGGGGCATTGTGGATGACTGCGGAATGCCAACCGATGGCACAGATTCAGCCCCTGTGCCTTACTTGGACCACCATCATAGTCAGAGTCTACAGAGACACTGACATCAGATTCTGAGTGGAAGGGACCATGACCACCATGTCCACCTGTGAGAGGAAGACAACATATCTAAGTTAATACCTGCACTATAAGATTTGCTGGTACACACACACACACACACACACACACACACACACACACACACACACACACACACAAACATGCATGCACACACGGACACACACGCAGACACATACAGGTTAGGTGGTACAAAGGCATTACAAAGACCTCACAATAGCCAACTGGTGACATTCACGACACACAGTCAGACCATAACATACACGCAGACCCTCAACGTCATGCAGTGTATCCCTTTCCACTTAATGTTACTACTAATATATACCTCTGGGATATGTGAGTAGGATTAGTAGGTGATGGGCCTTCACCTAGCACACACTGCACCCATGTATACATTATTGCTGTTCACCTGTATAGCACAGTGGCAATTCCTACAGAACATACCTCTCAACTGTACAGTTTCGCTGAATATCTAGATGTGTGGCTCATATTTTTGGTCTGTTCGTCATAAATCCTGTGTTTGCCTGATACATTACTGAGATGATCCGTGGATTGGCACCACTAATTAATGACATAATTTAGTTGCAGACTTCAACACCTGCAGTAAATGTATGTTAAAACAAATCTGGTTATTCTAACAACTTTCTAAGCTTACAGTGGATATAATAAGCGTACACACCCTGTTAACCCACCAGGTTTTTGTGATATATATAACATGAGACCATAGAAATCATGTCATAACTTTTCCCACAATTAATGTGACCTATAACCTGTACAATCCAATTGAAGAGCATACACATTGGTTAAGGGTAACATATAGTAAATGAAATACGTACAATAGGCTGGTTGCATGAGTTTGCACACCCTTAAACTAATACTTTGTTAAAGCACCTTTTGATTTAATTACAGCATTCAATCCTCTTCGAAAGGTGTCTATCAGCATGGCACATCTTGACTTGACAATATTTGCACACTGTCCCTTGCAAAAGCCCTCCAACTCTGTCAGATTTCAAGGGCATCTCTTGTGCACAGCCCTATTCAGGTCACCACACAGATGTTCTATTGGATGTAGGTGTGGGCTCTGCCTGGGCCAGTCCAGAACATTGAATGTCTTCTGGTGAAGCCATTCTTTTGTTGATTTGAATGTATGGTTTGGGTCATTGTCGTGTGGAAAGGTGGAATTCCTCTCCATCTACAGCTATCTAGCAGACACCTGAAGAATTTGGGTCAAAAGGGACTGGTATTTGGAACTGCTCATAATCCCCTACAACTTGGCTAAAGCCACAGTTCCAGCTTATGAACAGCAACCCCAAGCAGGACACTGCCATCACCATGCTTCACCATGGGGATGATGGTATTTAGTGATGCACAGTGTTGTAATTCTGCCAAACAAACGTTTCGGAATTGTGGCCAAAAAGTTCAACCTTGGTCTCATTAGACCATAACACATTTTCCCATATGCTTTTGGTAGACTTGATGTATTGTTTTTCAGAATTTAGCCAGGCCTGGATGTTGTTTTGTGTGACATATGGAGAATACTGGAGATTGTTGTTACATGTAGTACACAACCAGTACTTATCAGAGATTCCTGTAACTCTTTTAGAATTGGTGTATTTCTTCTGGCAGCCTCCCTGACCAGTTTTGGTAATTTCTTCTCATAAAATTTGGAGGGACATTCACTTCTTTGCAATGTCACTGTTGTCCCATATTTTCTCCGCCTTTTGATGGCTGTCTTCACCATGTTCCATGGTATATGCAATGCTGTGGAAATGTTTTTGTACCCTTCCTAGGGCTGATACCTTTCCACAATGAGATCCCTTTGAAGTTTTGTAAGCTCTCTGCAAAACATGGTTGTTGCTGTAGCAGGCAACTGACTAAATATCTGGAAAAGCCTAGTAGGACAGCTGACCATTATTCATTGTTAATCAAAGAGTCTCTGTAATTGGAGGCAGGTGTGTACCCAAGAAAATGTAATGCTGTAATTAAAACAGAAGCTGCTTCAACAAAGTATTAGCTTCAGGCTGTGCACACTTATGCATCTAGCTTATTGTATGTGTTTTATTTTTCATACTTATTCCCTTAACAGATTTGTTCATCAATTGAATTGTACAGGTTATAGGTCACATGGGTCTATATTAAATCAGCGAACACTTAAAAAAATGAACGCTAATTTATCAACCCCATGTAAGCAAAAGCTTACAATCTCGAACACTCATAACAGCGATTTTTTTGCCCAGGGAAATAAATCGCTGTTCCACAAAAAAAATAAAAATAAATACAAATAAAAACTTCAAAACATTACATAAAGTGGGGGGCTGTGTCTCCACATCCTCCCTACTTAAATATATCAACTCCGAGATTGCATGACAGTGACGAAAATGCAAAGTAATGGAGGTGATCAAGTGATTCTTTCCTAGGGAAAGAAATCTCTTATATGTCGTTTCACTATTTTGCTGTTTCTTTCTTTCATGTTCGGTCAAGATGCATTTGAAAGATTGCATCTTCGATTATATAATAGGAACCTGGTCACATTACATGTAGGAAGAGTTGTGAAATGATTTATTGTGGTCTCATTTTTGTATGTTACAAATACCTGCCATTTTAACAGGGGTGTGTACACTTTTTATATGCACTGTATAAGAGTACTTTTCCAATATATCACTAGTTTTGTCCCATTGTCCCCACATTTCGTCAGTCTTTGTTCAGATTTCCTGCACTGACAGGTTGTGAGGTATGCTATGGATATGTTACAACTCCTGCAAATAAGCTCCTGTGATGACCACTCTGATGCAATGCAGTTAACCCACTACAAATGAACATGCACATATCCCCATATGACTAAGAGTAACAGTTGTGTGCATGGTAAAATGCATGACCTTAACATGCCCAGGGTATTGGTGAGCCACAACAGAACAATACCATACTCACTGGCTTCAGGCTGCTGTCCCCCATCCAGACCAGAGGTACCTATGTAGTTGTGAGGCAGAGGTATTGTCAGCAGACTCACATGTGGCATTGGTAAAAGATGAATGCTACTTTTCCGCACATGTACAGTACAAACTCTGATACTACACAATTTGCTGTCCTTCACCATAGATGTGCACTTCTGTGCATTACAAAACACCACTCACAAATGCAGTTTGATCTGACATATGCATCTAGATAATCTACGGAAGCCAGTACGACTGCTACAGTACTCAACTGATGTGCACTGGGGCCTTACCTGGATGCTCCTCGTCTGTTGTCTGGGTGCCACCCACCTCCATGACTTGTGTGTGTTGGGTTTGCTGGCATGTGGTGGCTGACCCAAGGTTGGCAAGGAGCTCCTCCGTTGGTGTAAGTGGGGGCTGCATAGCAGGACCCCCACCTGTGGCAGAATGGTCTCTGGCCACAACAGCATCCCTTTGCCGAGCATGGTGTATTAGGTCAGTCACCCGATGTCTGACCTGATGGTATGTGTGTTCATGATGGCTTAACTTGTTTACTCTGTGGACAAGCTCATCGGACAGGGTGGTCCGCTCCCGCAGATTCTGTTGGCCACTGCCAAACATCACCCATGGTGGTTGATTATCATCTCGGTGATGGCTGCAGTTTCACCTGCAGTGTACGCTGGCTGCCTTGCACGATGCATTTTACCTGGAAGACATAAACAGGGAAACACATCACAGGATCTCATACATTGGTCAACATTATTTACATAACCTGCACATCAACATTGACTAGCATTAGCAACCACTTATGACCACATCATACCCCTGTCGTCTTCAGCACAGTATGAGCTTGCATTGCACTCCTGATCCTGATGTGCCATTTTTAAGCACTCCAGTGCTCCCAGACTCAGATGGCTACCCTGTAGAGTGGTATGTAAAGTGCTTTACCAAGTATCATGTATTTAAACTAAGTTGTTTACTGTTGTCATGAATACTGAGTAAATAAACTGATTCAGTCAGCGTTGTTGATAAACTGCACAGGCAGCGCTGTTATATGTATCTGTAGCTGTTGCATCACTGTAGATGCCTGCTCATATTTCAGAAAAAACAAACAGTGAGTAATGTGTATTTAATGACATAACAGATACTTGTATGCTGGAATGAATTGTTGGGCTCGTCACCAAACTGTTTACTCATTTGCTAACTGATTGGGATCTTAAAAGTGTTGTTTTGCTGATCTAGCCAAATGCTGACTTCTTGGGTGCTTTATAATGTTATTCTGCTGAACTTGTTAGTCGCTAAACTGTACCCTAAAACTGTTATTTTGCCCATACCTGACTTTTGTGGGACTAGAAGTATTGTATGCCATGCTAACACTGTGAAGCAAGTAATATATTAGTTGTTGAATTGATAGAGTCATTTGTAGCTTGACTCTTGCTCACACTACCTATCTACACATAGCCTAGCCTAGAAACACAGTGATTTGCAAAGAATACTAGACTGTGAAGACTATTGTGTAACCTTTAGTAACTGTTAATGGTGAGACTCTTGTATGTTTAAATTAGAACGCTAACTTTATATTCTTTGTTAGGTATTATCCCCTTTACATACCTCTCCTGCCCTACCAAATCGGAGTCGCTAGGAAGACACCATCTGCCTGAAAAACTTCCTTTTGAAATTAACTGCTAGCCGTCAATAGGGGAAAGCAAAAAAGGTTAATATCTCTATAAACTATTGTAAACCAAGTGAACAATTATTTAAGCAGGCCCTGGGTCCATAGCACTGCAAGGTATCCCCCAGTTACCCACTTAGGGAGCCTCTTTCCATCTAAAGGTGTACAACACCTACCAAAAATATAACCAGTTGCCCTACCTTTATTCAAGAAACAAATGGGTAGCGTTTAGTGTAAGCTGGTGTACTCTCTGTCTGAAAATAAATAAAAGAAAAAAACAGACATTTAAAAACATAGCCAGTCTACTTCCAGGCAGGCTGTGTGTATCTTGTGATCAGACTTGCTCAGCTCTGCTCGCCCTGTGCTCTTGCTTTATGCCCCCATCCTGCCCCCATATCCCACCCACCCCCAGTATTGCTAGATTTATAGTAACCTAGCCACCCCCTCCTCTTTCTTCCAATCAGCATCTCTCACCCCACTCCTCCCTCCATCCTAATCAGCATCTCTCATCACGATAGGATTACCCCCGCCTGTTTTCACATACCTATTATCTCTCACCACAAAGGGTGCCACTCTGCCACTATTTATTCCTTCCTTCTTATCTTATCCAGGTAACCTCAAGCCCAAAATGTCTAGGACTCTTTGTTCACCAGCACATAAACATTCACTGGCTATGTCTCTGCTGTCTATATTACCTATCCTTTACCTCCTCACCACCTACGAAGGCCAATACTACCTTGGATTCCATTACCCTATTCATCACACCAGTACCCCTAACTTCTCTAATAACACATCTTACCAAACTATCCCCCACACAACTAACCTCACAGCCCCTTTAAATCACCCACCCAATTAAAACCCTAAACTCCAACCCCAAAGACAAACATTATCTAAAACGTATACATGTTGTATCTTTCGGCTTTTCCCGGTTAGGGGTCGCCACAGCGGAACTCCAGTCCGCTAATGATTGGCAGTAGATTTTTACATACCGAGTTGCCAGCCCTGATGCACAACCTTCAATGAAGGTACGCCCATTCACGCATGTCTCCACACAGAAGACGCTTTAGCTGAGAATCGAACAGGACAACGTCTTACTGTGAGGCGACAATTCTACGGCAGCACCACCAAAACGTATACATGAAGTTCTAAAACTCATCATCAGACTTCACCACAACCTAATAGTAAACGGGGACATCCATCCCAACCCTGACCCTTCTTCTCACAGTGCCACTAACTCTGACAGCTATACTCCCACCATTATTCTACTATTCAATAGATCCACTAACTCTCTTCTCACCTTTCACCTAAACATCAGAAGCATAAACAGCAAAATACATGACCTACATGCCCTATTAACAGTCCATTCTCCAGATATAATGTATCTCACAGAAACCTGGCTAATACCTGCTACTGCTGATGATGAGATATTCCCACCAGGGTATAATATTCACCGATTAGACCGCGCTACTAAAAAGGGAGGAGGAATAGCAGTTCTCTATAAAAACACACTAAGTGTTAATAGAGACTCCATACAGCCACCCCCCCATTTAATAATGCTAAAATCCTTATAATTAAACTTCAAATTAACCACAACAAATGCATAAACATTGTCTGTATCTACATTCCCCCTGGGAACAATATAACCACCCTAGAAGATATCCTCCAATGGTTATCCAATAGCCACCCCCAATAAACCATTGCGCTTGGTGACTTCAGCATTGACTGGACCACTTGTGCAGCTGATTCCCCTGTCACCCACATAAATCTATTTGGGTTCAGACAAACTAGAACTGCTCCTACCAGGATCAGCAAACCTAATAACAGAGAAAGTGTTCTTGATTGGATTCTTATCAATAATCATCATCACTTGTATAAAGATGGAACCCTCAGATGACCTACGTGATCACTCTATAACTTACATTATTAAGGATAAGGGTGAGAACTCCCATCAGCCCACCTATAGAACAGTTAGAAATACCAAAAACTTCAATCCTGTAAATTTCCAAAATGAACTTAAGTCAGTCAACTGGGCAATCCTAAAATGTTTACCACTGGAAGACGCAGTTGCTTATTTTAATACTAAATTCCTAAACATCCTAGACTCCCACACCCCATCTCGTAATATTAAAACTAGAACAAATTCAGCACCATGGCTCACTAAGGAAACCAAACTAAAAATCAAACTTAGAAATAAGGCCTGGGTCATCTGGCGAGTAACTAAAGCTCCTCTCGACCAACTAAAATACCGTCAACTTAGAAATGACACAACAAATCCATTCAACTAGACAAAAATGATACTACCAAAACCTGCAGCAGAAGCATCAAAACAATCCCAAAAAGTTCTGGGCAGGTATTCACCAGCTTCTTCATCCAGGACAATCTACCACTCCAACCCCAACAAATTACACCCAAAAATCACCAGAGAACATAGCTAGTGCCTTTAATAATTTCTTCACTGAAACAATCCAGTCTCTCGCTAACCAACTCAATCCCATACTTTATAACTCCACCACTAGTACACCCTTGACTAGCTCCTCCACTATCATACCCACTGCTCACCACCCCTTCAACTTCCAACCTGTCTCTACCACTCTAATTCGGTCACTAATCAAAAAATTGAAACCCAATACCCTATCTGCTGACATGCTCCCAGCTGAGTTCTTAAACATAGCTGCTGATGTCATAGCATTTCCCATATCTATCCTGATCAACAGGTCCCTTACTCTTGGCACTGTCCCCCCATCTGGAAAATGTCCCATGTTATTCCACTTCATAAAGGTGGATGTTCTACAGAATTATCCAGTTACAGACCTATCGCCATTCTTTCACCACTGGCCAAAATAATGGAAAAGTGTGTCCACAAACAAATTATGTAACATCTCATACAGAACCAAATACTGGCTATCTCTCTCAGCATGGCTTTAGGCCACATCATAGCACCACCTCAGCTCTCCTTTCCTTCACTAATGCCATAAAGCTAAACAAAAATAATAACTTGCTGTCATCAGCCTTCTTTCTAGACCTTTCAAAGGCCTTTGATATGGTCAATCACCAATTACTCATCCACTCTCTGAAATCTATTTCCCTGGACATCCATACTATACAGTGGTTCCATTTCTATCTGAATGACAGACAACAAGCTGTACTTTGACAGGGCAAACTATCCACTCTGTTACCTCTCACTCTTGGAGTTCCTCAGGGCTCCATTTTATGTCCTCTACACTTTTCCATCTTTATCAGTAACCTACCCACTGCCATCCCAGATGCATCCTGCATCCAATATGCTGCAGATGACTCCACCCTGATCTGCACAGCCACCTCCCCAACAGCCCTGCAAACCCTAACCCAGAGTACATTCATCACAATTGAAAAGTGGCTCTCTAATCACTGTCTTCTGTTGTATCTCAATAAGACCAAACTGTTACTCTTTACCCCAACTTGCAGCCCCCCCCCACTTTCCATTACTATAACATCAAACAATGGCACCTCTATTTCGCCAGATAGTCAAACCAAGCTCTAAGGGTTAATAGTAGACAATAATCTCAAATTCGACCTACACATCAATAAGACTATCTAAACCATTAACAAAAAGCTCGGCTCACTATATAGAAATAAACCTTTTCTAACCCCTACAGCTAGAATCGCTATTGCCTGCTCTCTACCCTTCTATATGCTTCCCCTATACTCTGTAACCTAAACAAATCAGAACTTACCAAACTCTCTCACTGCTACCACCATATTGCCAGGTTCACCACTGGATCAACATACAGGACACATCGCTGACACAACCTCAAACTCCTAGGGTGGCAAGTACTGCCAAGCTTAATACAGTTCAACTAGCTAATAGTAGCACATAATATTCTCAACCAACCCAAAAACACCCTCACCCTTAAAACTATCATAAACCATATAGTAACTCCAGACAATTATGCTCATCCAACAAGCTGTTAGTCCAAACACTTGAAAGCTAATAACTCAGCTGGTGACTCCCTATTTGCCAACTCCATTGGGAAAGCTTGTAACTTACTTCCAGCAGACATTACCCTGGAACCCTCTCTATGCCTCTTCAAAAATGGCCTCAAACATTATTATAAAATGCACTGGCTCTGTCCATGTTCCAACAACGATTAATCCCCATAACATCTCCCTAACTCAACAGCAATATACTAGCTTCTTGCTCACAAATGCTTGCAATAGTAATCTTGTTCTGTACATTTCTTTGTAATATAGTGTTGCTATAACCCACCTGTTAATTAACCTTTACATTCTATGACATACTATTTAATTGTGGATCTCTCTTGAGGGACACACCATGCTTACTTGTAAAATCTGCTTGCTATTTTACTGTTGCTTGGGATGTTTGTTTTTATCTGCTCAGTTAGAGCTTTTTACCCCTGTTACATTGTAAAACCCTTAATATGTACGCATGTTTTTGTCTGTATGCTTGGAGCGTTTCTCCCCGGACCTCTGCTGAAAATGGATATGCATCCAGTTGTGCTATCCTGGTCAACAAATGTAAAATAAAATAAATAAAATAAATAAATAAATGTGTCATGTTCCCCCCAATGATGGCCAGTAAATTGCTTAATCCATCATTCATCATTCACCTTTGTGTAGAGGGATGACAGTGACCGTCTCACTTGCAGATGGGATGCCAATGGTGCTCAGGCTTTGCTTGCGTGCAGTGTATAATGGAGATGAGAGCACATGCCTGAGTTCATGTAGGATACAGACAGGGATGTTATCAGCTCCCATGGAGATTTACATTTGTTGCCTTTGATTAAGCATTATGGACCTGCTCCCTGATGATGAGGGGAGGGGAGGGGTGTGGGTGCTGTGCATATCCACCTATACTGATGGTGGGACGGGAGGGTGATGTTTTCCCTTAACCTGTCTGCAGTGGGTTGGCTATAGCTATGCTGTGTTTGTGTATGTGGTGTGATTGACCACCAGTACAGGGTGGGTTGGGTTGTTGCCTCTGAGATTGAAGACACGTATGAAGATAGCCTTGTGATTGGCCCTGGTGGATGTGTCCAATTTGTAGTTAGCCTTACAGTAATTCACCTGTAACCTCATATGCTTGTTCAGACACAGGCTGACTTGCTTCCAAGTCAGTGCCTGCTTCTTCTTGACTTTCTACAGTCAATATAGCAACCGATTATGTGGTTTGTGAATTGCTGCTGTCCAGTAAAAGGGATTACTCTACCTTGGTGGAGGTAGGTTTCATGAGTCAGGTATTGCTGAGTCCATACAGCTATTTAGGTGCTTATATAACTGTTTGTAGTGGGCATGAACACAAGGTCATAACACAGTTGTACAACTCTCCATTTTCAACCTGATAATCATGCTTATTCTAGTACCCATGTCTGTGTCTGGGCAATGCAACAACCAGTAGCTGTAGAAAGTTATGCTGTTGAATGTACAGAAACTAATATTACACACATGTACAATGTGTACAGCTTATTTACCTGACATTTTGCATCTCATGTCTGTTGTTTTGAGGCTTCCAAATACACCTACTCATACATACATGTGCACAGGTAATACCTGATATACATTTCTGTTCTCTGTTAGTATGGCACACTGTATTTACACTCTTGTTGCTCAGTCATACCTCTCAACCTGTTAGAGCAGGACATTTGGAGGATGACACACATAAATGAGGGGCAATGGCTCAAAATTAGTGACACATTATTAATATTGCTGTAACACACTTGAGTCAGTTGATAGCACAGTAGGCTTTGCATTCACAGAAATACCCTGGAGGATGTCCGACACTCACATGTATGCTATTATGTTCTAATGTTAATCTTCACAGATTTGCCAATAATTTGCCAGACATAACACAACTCTTTGAGTAAATGACTTCAAATATGAGGCACACATATGGTCAGTGTGCATAACACTGGACAGTTGAATGGTATGAGCTCAGCATATTACATGCAGTTCAACAGACACATCTGCAACAATAGTTTACTATGCACATACCCTGTGTAGGTCTCTCAGTTTTGTGAGACAAACATGTGTATCATAGCTATATTCACAAGTAACATATGGATATTTACAACATCCCACTAGCAGGCCTACCAGTGTCACAGTCAGTATTGTTGAACAGACATTCCAGTAGTAGTCATGTGAGCCATCCTTTCCTGGGGTGACTCAGGGGCCTGAGCTGTGATCTATATCACTGCAGACAGACCCAATTGCTATGGCCATAGGTGCTGATCAGCAATATATCAGTACAGCATGTCCTGTTGAGACATATTTGTTCAACTTCCTATTTCCCATTATTACATAGCCCCTACTGCATTCCATTACATGCTTACTTGTTTGACATACTTTTTTTCAAAGTATTGTTGATTTTGCTTTTGATTTGTGTTTCTGTCTCTCTCTGTCTTTCTCTCTCTCTGTCTACAGATGTAGAGGTATACACCTGTTTTACATAGGCAGCAGCTTGTTTTTAGTAGGTAATGCTCATGAGCAGATGATAGCCTGTGCACCAACTGGTGTCCCCCACTTGCTAATTGCTTGCAGAACAGCTGTGTTGTTAGTCCAATAGCCAATGGCATGGCAACACACTCACATAATTGAGTACTTCATGTGGTCTTTGCCCCTTTTACTTGCCTATGAAGTAGACATCATGGAGGTGTGTGGACAACAGCATCACAGAGGGTAGTTAGAAATACCTCTTACAACATAAAATGTGGAGACAGCCCAACAAAATGGGAAAGAAGGTTCCAGACTTAGGGACAGAATGTAATTATTGCTGCTATACAGTTGAATTAATGCTAGTTTAATAGGGTTGGTGTGGACATGGATTTTCTGCATGATTTTAAGTCTGACAGTGTTATGTGGTTGGCATAACTCTCAACTGTAGGGCTATCCACAGAATGGCCAGAGGTTTGACTCTTATGTTTGGTCTATTCCTCAGACAGTTGATGTCCTTGGCAAATCAGTAGCATACTCCGGGGATTGCAGTCAGTAAATGCTAACATCCGTTTGTGTTTCTGACTTCATATCCCTCAGAAAAGATATGTGACAACTAACCCTGTAACACCAGCAACTTTTTCAATTTATAACAGCAATATTTCAATTATGCCCATGTTTTTGGGTGTCTGCCTCCAAGTATGTCAGGCTTTGTCCAGATGTCATGCAGTAAGAGGTTGGTAGTTATGGTATATCATTATTTCATGCCTTCATTCCTAATATCATCTGAGTAATGTAGCAGAATGCCAAACATGTTATGAGGAAGAGGCCATATATATGAGGACAAAGCCTGGACGTTCTGTGGGAATCTGTACAGTTGAGAGGTCTGTGTATGTCTGGCAATTGTTAACAGGCTGTCAGGATTGTGTAGCAGTGTAATGTGTAAATGTTAGTTGGGCTGAGTAGGGAGGAGGTAGATGTAAGTGTCATGGCTCCTCTTCTATCCAACTGTCCATGCTGCTCCAGTTTCTGGTGGTCTCAGATGTATATGTGTATAGGGGTAGACTGAGACATGTTCCATACCACCTCAGGATTCCTATTACACTGTGACTTGGGGCGCTATATGTAGGGGTAGTGTGTGAGTGGCAAACATGAAATTTTTGTTCACACAGTCATTACACTCTAGTGTTCATTCGGCTTAACAGTATGTCACTGTGACTGTGGTGAAATTGGTTGCGGGTATGCACTGTCAACCCAGTGTCTGTTTTGAACTACTTTTACATCCCTGTAGTGCCTGATATATTTGCAAATGCATCTGTAATTCAGTCAATATACATTAGAACAGAGGTTGTTACTGCAGCAACTGTCTCAGCTTATCTACTCAAGTATTTCAGATATGTCCCTTTTTTCACGGCTTTCTCCCCCTACTTTGTCAGGCTTGGTCCAGATTAGTTGCACTAAGGGATTTTGAGCATACCTGTCAACTGGCTGGATTGTTTCAGAATGTCCAGGTTTACTTCTCATACTTTTGGTCTGTTCCACAAATTATTTTTATTTCTTTTGTAAATCACTGTGATGATCTGAGGATTTCTGTCAGTAAATGATGACATACATTTCAGTGTCAGACCTCATATCCTTCAGAAAATGTATGCTGACACAAACCCTGTTACTCTAGCAACTTTATATGTTTATAATAGCAATATTAAACATACGTCCCTAGTTTGGACCCATGATCCCCCCATTTTGACAGCCTTTGCCCAGATGTCTTGCAATAAGATGTTGAGAGGCATGGCTCTGAGGTATGACTGTATGTATATATATATATATATATATATATATATATATATATATATGAATATATTTTTTCATATATATGTATCTCCATACATTTTATATATATATATATATATATATATATATATATATATATATATATATATATATATATATATATGTGTGTGTGTGTGTGTGTGTGTATGTATATATACAAAATCTGAGTGATGCATATATATACAGAACCTGAGTGATGCCACAGAGCTTTTTCCCTACTGTTGAATGAGTCTACTGCATGATATGTTTGAAAAATCATCAGGCATTCCTACAGCTCAGATGGTGTAGTGTTACAGTACTCTGTCAATAGTGTGCAGGCTTCTGGGTTTGAGACTTTGCAGCACAACAGTGGATGATGGAGACAGAGTGATTAAAGCAGTTTTAAGTGGCTTTAAGCAGGTTTGCATGGGTTTGCCTCACACTAAGCGATGCAAAGATACCGATAGCCATTGCAATACTTAATCTGCTTTTTCTTCACTTAGCATCACGCAAATTTGCTTACTCCTGCTTTTACCCACACTAATTTCTTTCAAAAAAAAGAAGGCGTGATAGGAAAGTGGTGAAAAAGTGACAAGCGGAGGGGAAAACAATATGAAAGGTAGCTAGGGATGTGCAGAACTGGTGTAGGGAAGGTCTATAGCTGTCCATTTCTTATACAGCAACAGCTGTGCATTAGTATAAAATTTGGAGGTGAATTTGGACACTCAAACCCTGGAGAAAAATGTGTTGTCAAGCCAATTGGACAGGATTATGTGTCCAGTGGACATGTATGCAAAATGGACTGCTATGTATGGGGCGATACTTTTTTGGGACAGATGCCCTTTTTTTAAGGTGAGAATGGGATCTTGGGGAAGGGTTGAAGGTACATCTGGGGAGGTAGTTTTGGTAGGGAGACAGGCAAGACAGCAGACAGGGGTGGTGTATATGACATATGTGGGGGGAACACCTTGGATGGGGAGGGTGGTTGAGAACCAGAAGCCCATGAGCCCCCATATGGATACAGTGGGACTGATATCCCCACCCACAGGCAGTCACCACTGCACCATCACAGCCAAAAACCATAAAGGGGTGTCAGGGGATATGGTGACCTGAACATTGATGGCTATGTAGTCATATATTACCAAGGAGGATGGCACTGTACAAGTGCTACAGTAGCTACTCATGTTGGTTAGGTCCAAGTACAGGATATTTCCACCTGTCATGGGAGTGTTGACCAGATATCTTGCAGTAAGAGGTTCAAAGGAATGTGATATCATTATTTAGTGACTGCACTATAAAGTATCATTTTATTGACTTAGCAGACTCCTGGAAGTTGTATGCAGCAGTGGCCATGGATATGGTCATACACCCTGGACATTCTGTGGAAATCTGTACATATGAGAGTTATGTATATCTGGTCATTGTGAACAGACTACCAAATTGTGTAGCAGTGTTGTGTGTAGATGTTTGTTGGGCTGAGTAGGGAGAGTAGCAGATGTGATTGTCATAGATCCTTTTTCTATCTGACTGTGCATGCTGCTACAGCTGCTGGTGGTCTATTGGGTGTATATGATTGCAGGGGCAGAATGAGGAATCTCTTGTAACACCTCAGGATTCCCAAAACACTGTGAGTTAGGCCAGTATATGTTGGTATAGTGTGTGACTGGCAATCAGGATATGTTTTTCAAACAGTCATTCTACTTAGTGTTTATTTGGGGTACTGGTATGTTGCTGTGACTGTGGTGTAAATGGTTGTAGGTGGACATTTTTGCACCACTATCTTCTTTTCCCTACTGTTCCATCCTTGTAGTGCATGATGTATTTGGATATACATGGCTAATTGCCCAGAATTGATTTGGGGTAGTGTTGTGTTGGTCTTACTGTGTTTCAGAAGTTACTGGGTGACATAGTTGGCAGCTGTCACAGGTTTTTCCATTCTGGTACATGACTGCGGTCATACATCTCCACTGCCCAGATGTCTAAACTCTGTCTAGATGTGTGGCTCATATGTTTGGTCTGCTGCTCATAACAGTTGTGGGATTCTGAGAAATCACTGGATGATGTGAGCATTGACATCAGTAAATAATAACATTCATTTGTGTTTCAGACCTGGAATCTATCTGGAATTGTATGTTAAAGCATACCATGCCACTCATATGACAACCATATTTCAAAGATGTCACTATTGTTTGCCCTTTATCCCTCCACTTTGTTGGGCTTTTTGCAGATGTCTTGCAGTAAGAGGTTGGTTTTTATATATATATATATATATATATATATATATATATACATACATATATATATATATATATATATATATATATATATATATATATAGGTGTCTACATATACAAATATAGGTCTATAAGAGTACTATGAATATATAATTCCTCCTTATATTGAATGACTGTTGTGCATGATATGTTTGTAAAAACATTACAAATTCCAACAGCTAAGATGGTGTAGAGGTATATTGCAGTGATTGTAGTGCACAGTGTCCTGGGTGCCAGATTTGGAAGGGATGACTTACTTTCATTAATGTTAAATGACCAGAATGAATGATATGTTTGTAAAAGCATTACATGTGCCCCCAGTGCAGATGGTGTAGTGGTATGTTGCGGTGATTGTAGTGTACAACATCCCAGGTTTAAGACTTGGCAGGGCTGATTATTTTGTTGCTGGGCAGAAAAATGGCTGATGGAGACAGAGTGATTAAGGCAGTTTTCAGCAGTTGTAAGCAACTTTGCATGGTTTTGCATGGAGCTAAGCATTGCTAACAGACGGTTGAGCCCTGTTAGCTTTGCTTAGCTCCGCTTGCTCCTGCTTAAAACCGCACTAATTTTCATTAATGGAAAGAAAAAAGGGCGATAGGAAAGGGGTGAAAAAGGGGCAAGCATGTGGCAAAACATTAGGAAAACCAGCTAGGGATGTCCAGTATGGATGCAGGGATGGACAATAGCTCTACATTTCTTCTGCAGCAACAGCTGTGAATAATGTGTAGAATTTTAAATGTACAGCCTCACACCTCACAAGGAGGGGTGTTGGAGACAGACATTTGCAGAATAATCTGTGGGTTGATTGATTAGTTTCACTGTACATGTGGGAAAAATGTAGAGCTATGTATGGGGCAATGTTTTTTATGGGACAGATGCTCGTTTTTTTAAGGTGAGAGTGGGATGTTGGGGAAGGACTGTAGGTATGCTTAGAAAAGTAGGTTTGGTAGAATAGGTTTCATTTGCAGACAGACAAGGCAGACAAGACAGCACACAGGGGCAGTATATGACACATGAGGGGGATAAACACCTTTGACAGTTAGGGTGGCTTGGAATCCAAAGCCCATGAGCCCCCAAATGGATACAGTGGGACTGAGGTCCCCACCCATAGGCAGTCACCACTGCTCCTTCATGGCCTCGAAGATGGCTGTGCTGGGGGCTGGAGAGGAGGGACAGCCTGCCCCTCAAGGTGCACCAGGTGACCCTCAATCTGGCACAGCTGCCCATCCAACTCTGCTCGGATGATGCTGTGCACCACACCCCTGAACAGACTGCAGGTGACAGGCTCCTGTCTGCACCTGCTCCCACGGGAGTGAATGGGCCCATCCCCTGAGGTGGTTCTACCCAAAGGTGGTGCAGGACCAATGGTCGAGGAAGTCCCGGGTTGGGTCTCAGATGTGTTGGGGCCTGGTGCCACAGCCAGATGAGATGGGAAAGATGGATCCACTGGAATCTGCTTTCGCAAATGTGCCATGATGTTGAGGTTTTACAGAATATGTTGGTTAGTCATGCACAACACATTTCAAGATTAGTTATAACAGCATGTGTGAGTGTTCCAATTAACCCCATAAAACAGAATTGAAACAGTTGCATAGCAAACAGAACACATGCATAAATGGAACAACAGTATGCATCGTAACAACATGCCAGTAACATTGATGGCAATAGGCCACAAACAGTGGTATTTGAACAAGGTATGTTAATATGCAAGCAATCAAATATATGAACACTAATAGAACACAAGTCCCAACATTAGGTTTGGATAACAACCTACCCATAGTATATGAATAATAATTATTGATGCAGATTGGGGGTGGGGGGGGGGGGATAAAAAGTTCATTAACAACTGTCTATGCTTCTATTTTCCACAACAGTACTGCTCATTACTCTGTGGGTCTGCCTCACTTTACATCAACTTATGGCCCATAGCTTGTGTAGCACAAACATACCTATTAAACTGTCAGCCTGGAATGGTATGGGGCAAACCATGACAACTCTGAGTACATAACTTGAGGGGATGTGCACATGTCAGGGTTACATATCTGGCACAGGAGAGGTACCCTGAAATGCTGTTATGTGAGTGTGCTACTGGCATACTTCAATTGGTTTCCTATCTGTGTCCAGCTGTGACAGTGTGACACTTGAGAGACATGTATCGGGAAGAGTGCATGTTGTATGTACCTATCATGCTGTCATTTGCAGGCATGCGGTGGGACAGTTGAACAGTTGTAAGCAGTTTATTAGTATGCCCTTTATACAGCTATTGCCAACATTTCCTTACCTGTAAAACCTGTGGAGAAAATATATCTGTTAACACTGCCTGACTGTTTTTACATTTATTCCTGAGTCCTTGTCTGTATATGTGCACACATCTTAGTACCACTCCCTGGATTCAAACTGTGTCTGGGTATGCAAATTTAATAACTAAGCTATTTCTCATCACACTGAGCT
The DNA here is from genome assembly GCF_019279795.1 of Protopterus annectens. Taxonomy (NCBI): domain Eukaryota; kingdom Metazoa; phylum Chordata; order Ceratodontiformes; family Protopteridae; genus Protopterus; species Protopterus annectens. The sequence continues at coordinate 673,879,291 of NC_056732.1, forward strand.
ACTGGGGAACTGCTGTTTGTTGCTTCACTGGTTTCTGTCTAATAGTCTCTTGGTTATACAGTCTGAACTTGTAATCCTGTGATGTATGCATGATAGATAGTGTACTGTGTATTAATCTTTTGGATTACTGCAATCTGGAAAGCAAAGGTTAACACAAGATAATGATGCATGAAATACACTTAAATACCTTACACATTACTATTCAGGGTTCAGTTTTACAGCTTCACCATCTACAGTTGTTCTTAATAGCTGGTTCACAGAACAACCGCGGTTAATGTATGTATGCTGTCACAGCCATATTTGCTATAAAGAACCTATATACATTCTATATGTCTACAACAACATACCAGACTAAACACAACAGTTTCTGTTATAGTTGTTTATTTCAGATCAATCTTAGTCGAACATACTTTATTTATTCAGTGAACACAGTAACAGTATACCTACTAGCGCTACACAATGTGCTCCTTCTTAGTTATTTGCACAATATACTGCAAAATAGATTTTTACTCACCAGTCTGTCAGCGCAGCCTCAGCAGTCTGTCAGCATGGGCTTCGATGTTCCTAGCCCTCTCTGCTGCAGCTGTAGGTGAGAAAAACAAACATTAAGCATTCCTGTCTGTCACATCCTTAGGCTAGAATTTGGTACATGTATATCTGTGATAATTACAAACTGCTGAAGCACGGTTGTCTCTGGCATCTTGGATCCACTGGTCCAAGAGTGCCCCCTTCCTCTGCTTTAAGTCAGCATAGTGGTAATGGACCTGATCACCAGTTCGGGGGATGCCTGTAGCACTGGTGAGCTCATGGGTGAGACAGTCTCAGGCCTCTGCTTTATACTGGGATCCTGGTACTGGCTCTGCAGCAGTCTCTCATCATGGTTACTTACAAGGAGTCCAGCCATGACCCTGGACTCCATGATGCCCCAGCACTGCACCCTAAAGCGTGAACCCTCACCTACACCAGCCATGGTTCCTGCACAGGTTGAACTATAACAGGTACTGGCTGTGTTCCTATGTGCGCAGTTTACATAAGGCCATATTCCCACCCTTTGCTGTAATTGGTTGATTTTGAAACTGCTGAGCACAGCTTAGTAACATGCAAACCCTCTAAGCCAGGTTGAACAGTGCTTAAAGGGGTAATTGCTGAGCATTGCTTAACAGTGTGCACATCTGTTTAGCTGAGCTGACTGCTGTTTAGCATTCACATTTAAGCAATGATTACACCAGCTAAACATAGCTGAGTACTGCTGACCATTGCTCACTTTTCATTTTAATAAAATATCAGGATAATAACTTAATTAATTATTACTGACTTATTAGTAAGTGTATATGATTTACTTTACATGGCATCCCTTTATGTGCTTTCATTACATTACCATGGGGTGTAACTATACTGTATGGGACACTTGTGTGTACATAGGTGATTGCACATGTTATATGCACTCACACTTGCATTTATGGCCAGCTACACTACCCTGGTTGACAAATATTAATTACTACATCATTTCGAAAAAAAAAAAACATTTTAACACTGCTTTCCTATCTAAAAATGAATTGCCTGTCTTGATACTTGAACCGTGAACACCTGCATATAAAGCTGGGACTCTAATCACTATGCTCTCCCAGCATTATAATTTTAGCTGTATATTTTTATCTCCTCTGAGATGTGTAAGCAATGCTGGGAAGAGGGCCATAATGCGCACACCCGCTCCGCTTAAACATACCTTAGCATGGAAAAAAATATTTTTAATTATTTATGGGCCTGTACAGCTTTGTTACTCTAGGAGGTTGACAGGTATGAGAGGCAGGCATCTGGACATTCTGCAGACACCTGTACAGTTGAGGGCTTTGCTCGTACAGCACTTTTACATGGCAGACATTTGTGTTTCAGTCTTCATACCCCGCAGGAACTCCGTGCTACTGCAAACCTTTTTATTATGTCAACTTTCAGGTTTGTCAGTGCACTTTTTAAAATGTGTCCCTATTTATATGCCTTTGTCTCTCAATTATTTATGGCTTTGTACAGTGTTCTTGCTCTAGGAGTTAAGAGGTATGTGAGGCAGGCATCTGGATATTCTGTGGAAATCTGTACAGTTGAGGGCTATGCATACCTCTCAACTGTCCAGATTTTCTAAGACTGTATAGATTTTTGTCTCATATTTTTGGCCTTTTAATGATCAATTTGTGGTTTTCTGGCAAGTCATTGAGGACTGTAGTCATGAAATAATGGCATACATTTGAGTTTCAGACTTCTGTCCTTCAGAAGATTCATGCTTATGCATAACCTGTTTTCTATCAACTTTCTAAATTTGTAACAGGTATATTTAAAAAGTGTCCCTATTTTTAGGGCTTTGTCCACTCATTATTTGTGCCTTTTTCCAGATTTATTGATTTAACAGGTTGTGAGGTATGGGGCTATGGCTGTACTGCAGTTTTACAATCCAGGGTGTGTGTGACAGAACCTGTCACACAACCCCTGCATTGCTTTCTTGCCCTGCTATGTATTTCAGTGTCTGCAGACACTGACATATGCATTTATTTAATGTCAGTGTCTGCGGACACTGAAATACTGGCATAATATTAGAGAAGTTCTTTATTATTATGCCGAACTACTTTTAGAAAGTGCCGTATGGCACTTTCTGAGTGCAGGGGGTGTGTTAACTGTGCAAGCACTACTGGAACACATCCCTTGCACTCGTTCACTGTTCGTGTCCATACAGCCCTTATCATTAGTGCGCCTTCATGAATATGCAAGGCACGCTGCTGTTCAGGCTGTGCAGAAATGGACAAGGTTCACTCCGTGCAGGAATGGTACTATTCCTGCATGGAGTTTATTGAATCCCAGGGTATATCTTTCACCTAGAACAGAAAATTATTGACATTACCTGTCAAAGCTAAATTGCCTCCAAGAAAATTATGTATAGACTTCTGGGCAGTTCTTTCCTCCACAAACTCTGTATGTGAAACATCTAACAACTTTGCTAGTTTCTTATAAGTAAGGCAATCCATTTATAAACTCTGGTCCAGAAACTACAGAACTTCCTCACCAAAAAAACTTTAAACTAGATTCACAACCAGTAACCACAACCTTTCTCACCTTTCCCCCAACCTGTTGAAATGCCTTTCCCTCACAATTAGAGAAACTATTTCATACAGTACCTTTAGTAAAAGCTAAAATAAAGTACCCTGAATGGCTGCTTTCTCTATATTACATCATGTTAGAACTCTTTCCCCATGCAATCATTCAGTCTGCGATATCATGATATCTGTTCAAAGTAAATAAACATTGTTCCTTAATTAATTTAAGAAAATACACAATGATACATTCATTCATCCCTTTTAAACTTATTCATCTCCCTCCTCAAATATTCTGCTAAACTGATCATTTCATTATTGCTACATACTCTCTCTCTCAACAATGAACTTTTGTCAAATTCGGCAGTTATCTCTACAAGTCCTACTATTTTAACACATATTATGTTGCTTGCATAACCCACATTAACACGTGTGTTCATGTACAAACTCACTCATTGCCTTAATCTTTTAGTGTTGCTCTTATTATTCATCTTAAACAGTGACACTAGTATTCTCTTCTTATTTTAAATTGCAAGTACTATGGAAACCAGCTTACTTTTACAAGTATGCATGCAATCTAGCCCTACTGCTTGAATATGCGTTATCGGTAAATGATCAAACTACTTGTGTAAATCTTGCATCCAAACAGGTTTTTATATGCAAAACTGTAAGAACAAAATGAAATCTCTTACTCTGAAAACAGCAATAGATACATTTAAAAGACATTTCCAAAGAGTAATTTTTAACAGCGTAGAGAAAGCTGTTACTCTGCAGAGGAAACACCGTCTCTATGTGCTGGTGCCAGGTTTCAGTAATTTAAGTTTTATTCAGAAAGTAAATTTTATTTTACTGAAGTATAACTAAAAGGAAGTGGTTTTGTTCACAAATAGAATGTATGTATGCATATTTGTACTATTGTGTATTAAAGGTTTGTCTTAGCTGTATAAGACTGCTTTCTTTTGTAATCTTTTTTCTTGTAAAAGATTGTTTATCTTAAGCTACTGCTTATTTTATTTCATTGTAAAAACATGGGCCCCTACCCAGCTGTCACACAACAAACTGACAAACAGTGGATGCAGTTCTGCAGCAATAACTAACAAGCAATAATTCTCTTCTAATCCAGAAGTAAGGACTCAGTATCTTTCACCTGCAACAATCAAGATTTATACAAAGGCACCTTGTTGTGTTTTGCATTGTGCTGATCTATGTTATATCACTCCTAGGTCAGCATAGCACAGCGAATACAGTTGTTCATCTATTATATTGTTATCTAAGGAATGGGCCCTGAGCATTAAGTCTGCATTTAGCATTTTAACCCACAGCAATACTGCATCACCCAGCTCTGAATTATACAACTCGCAGTAAACTATCTGTACTGCATAATGTGGTCCAGAACCAGTGTAATTTGTGATAGAACAAATGGATAAAGTCCTTCGTAACAGCGTTTGTATATCTTTGGTATTTTACTATGATAATTCTAACAACATTGTGACAGCTATACGGTGTGATAGTAATGGGGCAAGATTGCTGCACTGCGGATTGTGCAAACATTACAATACTGAAGTAGCTGAGAAGCATTGGAAACATGAGCCGCAAAACACTATAGAGAAAGATGAAGTTTATATCACATGGGATCGCTCATTACCAACAGTTAAAAAAACAGATGTGAGAAAACCAGGTATACTAGTCCATGAAAAGATGGCAAAAATAGCATTGATCATTGAAATTACTGCACCCATTGTCAGACAGGAATGAAGGCAATATGAAGGAAGGAAGCATAACCAGGCAAAAATAATTTACAGTAGTACTTAGATATGCTACTGATATATGTAACTCCATATGAATTGCAGAAGAGTCAGTTTTGGGCACACTATGGGTGCTGCGAAGAGTACTTTGCCTAACATCTAAGACTAAAACAATACTAATTTCATGAACTATAATGATACTTTGACTTAGGAATGGGGTCCATTCCTGTCATGGTATTAGAAACCCAAAAGACTTTGAGAAATTATAAGTCACCAAAACTTCATTGTCTTTGTCCCCAAGCTGTCAAAATCTCTTTTGTCTACAAATAGAAAAATTACTTCCTATAGTACCTTTAGTAAAAAAAAGTTGAAAAGTACCCCAAAACACTTTCTCCTAGGGTGGTATCCATTAACGAGGTTGGGTTCTCTCATCATCTGTTTCAGATTTGTATAATCCCTTGTTTCTTACACATACACACAGAACATAAATGTTCATATGAATGCATGTGTGTGTGTCTCTGTGTTTGTGTCTATAAATGAGATATATATATATATATATATATATATATATATATATATATATATATATATATATATATATATATATATATATATATATATATATATATATATATATATATGGATCTACTTCTAATTACTGAAATCCCACTTCGTTGAACTTCATAACGATGAGACGAATTTGCTGAAGATGTAGTTTTACAAACACCCAGATCACTGTATAATAACGCCAGGAAATGAACCACTTGTCCCTCAACACTTCAAAAACAAACCAGAGCAAATCAAACCCACCAAAGTGGGAGGCTTGCCTCCCCACCCCCCAACTAAATATACCAACTCTGAGATGACACTATTGTGGAAAACAAGGCAAAGTTCACCTTGGTGGCCAAGTGCTTTGTTTCTCAAAGTTATTTTATGGTGATCCAGGTATTTGTGAAACTACACCTTTGGCAACTTCGTCTCATCATTATGTTCAACAACGTGAGATTTCAGTAAGTAGACATGTTGTTGTGTCTTTCGGCTTTTCCCAGTTAGGGGTCGCCACAGCGGAACTCCGGTCTGCTAATGATTGGCAGTTGATTTTTTACATACCGAGTTACCAGCCCTGACGCACAACCTTCAATGAAGGTACGCCCATTCACGCATGTCTCCACACAGAAGATGCTTTGGCTGAGAATCGAACAGGACATCTTACTGTGAGGCGACAACGCTACCACAGCACATAGATCCATATATATATATATATATATATATATATATATATATTATATATGTATATATATATATATATATATATATATATATATATATATATATATATATGTATATATATATCTGTATATATATATATATATATATATATATATATATATATATATATATATATATATGTACACCTCACATAAGCGAATTACTGAAATCTCGAATTTCGTATGGTCGAGACCATATGATCGAGATTTCAGTAAATCGAATATGTGTAGTGTTGAAAATAAAAGTATACTTACCTTAAAACATTGCGCACACAGAGGCAAGGATTCTTGTACGCTCTGTGTACGTAATGTTTTATTTTTTTGTGTGGTGTTGACAGGAAATGAGAAATCTCCCGTTTTGCGCTTCCGCATACAGCGCAAGACAAGAGATTTCCCATTTCCCCACTGTAGCGCGATCTTGGAGTTGGTATATTTAAGTAGGGGGGTGCAGGGGGCGAAGCCCCCCTGCAAAAGCGAAGTTTGTCTTTTTTTTTTTTGGTTTCATTTCAGAAGTTCGAGTTTACAAAACTCGATGTTTTGGTTTTGGTTATTTGAAGTTCGAGATTTTGTAAATTCGAGCTTCTGAAGTGAATCCATATATATATATATATATATATATATATATATATATATATATATATATATACATACACACACATGCACTGAACACACACACACACACACACACACACACACACATATATATATATATATATATATATATATATATATATATATATATATATATATATATATATATATATGGATCCATATGAGTTAAATACAGTTCATACGACACTCACTTCGACACGACATCATCGACCGTTCATATTATCGACATGTCAGGTATGCGATCTTCCCCCTTGCAGGACCCATGTTAGCACTTGTTTCTGTGTTGATACGATTAGGGTGTTACGTGACTCTGTACAATTTACCTTAAGACAGAAACAAGTGCTAACATGGGTCCTGCAAGGGGGAAGATCGCATACCTGACATGTCGATAATATGAACGGTCGATGATGTCGTGTCGAAGAAGTGAGTGTCGTTCTTATGAACTGTCGACGAACTCATATGGATCCATACATATATATATATATATATATATATATATATATATATGATAGATAGATAATATATATATATATATATATATATATATATATATATATATATATATATATATATATACAGATAGATAGATAGATAGATATAGATATAGCTGGATCCCCTTTAGAAACCAAAATCCCACTTACCTAAAATCCAAAAGACAAAAAAACCCGACATCCAGGAAGACCAACCACCTGGAACACTGACAAAACATGAATGGTAAGTAACCGATCACTCAACCTGCAAACAAACTAACACCGAACACACAAACACACACCCATGTGGGAGGTTTCACCCCCGCACGCCCCCACCCAACTAAATATACCAACTCCGAGATCACACTACCGCGGATGTAAGGGGCAAAGGTCAGCATGCTGGCCATGTGGTTACTTACCGTTAGTGATTTGTTGGTGCTCCAGATGGTCGGTTTTCCTGGATGTTGGGATTTTCATCTCAATCTTTTGGGTTTCGGGTAATTGGGATTTCAAGTTTCTAAAGGAGACCCATATAGATATATAGGTATAGATATATGGGTATATCATTTTATAGATATATCTATATGTCTACAAAATGTGAGGAAACATAGCATTCATTTTCTTCAAGAACTGGCATATTTAAGGTGATGCAATATCCATTCATGTCTTAAGTCATGTCACATTTTCAGAATCTTAAGTATCTTTATTTCATTATATTACAAAATTACAAAATGGCTCTCACTGCTTGTGAAGTTTACCTGAGTGACGAGGTTGCCTATAGCAGCTAAAATGTATAGAAGGAGGTGGGACAGAGTCATCGTTTGGCAGTATATTCATTTCTGTGTGATTAATTTTTTTGGTGCTGAAAATAAGCACCTACATAGGTGGTTCAAAACTGAAAAATGTGTAATATAGTGTGTAACAGTTTGGTGATCATAACTTTTTCCTAAGTCTCAGTGGAAATTCAACACCATTTTACCCATATAGTAGCCAGCTAAATAGATTACTTTTACAATATTTATTTATTTACCAGGAAAGTCCGACTTAGAACAAAGCCAAATTTCAGTGGATGCACTGGGTGAAATGCTCTAGTTGCATGTCTTGTGATGTGGGAGGAAACAGGAGCACCCAGAAAATACCCACACAAATGCAGGGAGGACATGCAGAGGCACTCCAGTTAAGAATCAAACCAGAGAACCTTTTGCTGTGAGGTGTGAACACTACCACTCTACCACTGCACCGTCACTACAGTGCTATATAAGGGTGTGCTGCATTTCCCGAGTGTGCCATCCTTTGTATAAGATGTTTAACAAAGATCTGATCAGCCTGATTTGGTGGTAGCTGAGGTAGATGTAAAAGATCCCATGGTACTTACTGAAAAGAGAAAGAGAATTTCACTGGTGCGCTGGCAATATTTCCCTTAGTATGAATACCACCTTATGACCCCATGGCATAGTGGGCCTAACTCAGTAAACATAGCATAATAGAAAAATAAATACAGTTTTACAATATACAGAGTTACAATGTGCTATTTGATCATTTCTTGGGTCAGTCAGTGACTGCCTAGGATATATTCTGCTATAGGGCATTGAATTCTGTGTGAGCACTGACCATATGTAATGCCCTGATAGATTGCTAGCTATACACTATGTGGGTTTATAACCCGCGGTGGTGGTGCTGAGGTAGCATTGTCGCCTCACAGTAAGACACTGTCTGGTTTGATTCTCAGCTGGAGCATCTTCTGCGTGGAGACATGAGTGAATGGGCGTACCTTTGTTGAAGGTTCTGCATCAGGGCTGGTAACTCGTCATGTTAACATCAACTACCAATCATTAGCAGAGCGGAGTTCTGCTGTGGTGACCCCTAACCGGGAAAAGCTGAAAGACACAGACAAACACTATATGGGTTTATGTGGGTTAACTGTATAAACATTGGCCATTTTCTCTTCTGTACTGCTGTTTTACAATATCTATCTACAAAATACATGATCTAAGCTTGTCAAAGGTCCTAATACTGGTAAAATTGACAAATGGTCATCCACTAAGGTAGCTAAAGTAGTTAAATACCTCCCTGTTTTTATTATGTCCTCTACAAATCCATTGTGAAATGAAAATGGTCACTTCAGAAAGATGAACAGATATTCCACAGTGAAGTTCCTCAATGATGGTGGTCAGGCTGATGACAAAAACTAGGGAAATGCTTTGTTTTTGGCCTTAATTTAAGCAGGAGACCACTTTTAAAAAAATATATATTGAGTATTACAGAAGACATTCACCCTTCATTGTTTATCTTGGACACCTCATGTCTTCATAATCTCTTCATCAATGTCTAATGTGTTATCATGTAAGGAGTAATGTCAAGTTTCTAGCCTAAATAATATACTGCATCTGGGATTCAGAAATATTTTGTGCATCATGGTAAACAAAACTGAATGAAGAGTAACGACATGCAGAGAAGGGCAATTCAGGGAAACACCTAGCACACCTGTGAAAGGCCAGTAAATGTCATGGCCTCCATACTATGCAAATGACAATATAATGCAAGGAAATTAACAGCATTATTAAATTGAGGGTAATGCTCAATATAAATGAAGGCTATAGAATAATGCAGTCAAATTCAGAAACATATATATATTTCACCACATAATACCCTACCACTAGAGTTGCTGACTACAGTAAAATCCCGGAGTTATGAAAGAGAGAAATCAAAGAAACATGCAAGGAATAATAGATGCTTTATTTAACATGTATATGTAAGAGGCAGTTCTCACTGCCTGTAGTAATAGAACTGGATGTCATTGCCCTCTGTACTGCCAAATCACCACTCAGTGCCTAATATTCCATGCGTTCCATGACACAGAAGTAATGAGTCACTACTGTCTAGATCGAAAAATCATACAGGAGCTGTTTGGGATGCATATCTGTCATATGCAGCTCATGTGATGCATGGAATACCCATTGCTGTGGGCAACAGGGTGTATATATCTTTGAGGATGTTAACTACAAAGACAGTCCAGTGACCCAGTGGAGAGCATCGTAGGTGCACTGTAGGCATCTGCATTTAGAATAATCCATCTATTTGTTTATATCATGCTATAGCATGTGGGTGAGCATATATGGTTTCCATCCACAACAGACAAGAAAAACAACATCATGCTGTCATTTTATGACATAATTCATTACCCTAACATACTGGCATGTCTTGAATGCATCTACATTGCAAAAAGACCCAGCTGATAGGTAGTTAGCAGTAGCAGTATGTTAAGTGTTTCCACTTCATCAACTGCCATTTGGTCTGTAATTCACAGGTTATTGCGTACAGTATGTCAGCAGGCTGCTTAGGCCACTTCAGGTACACACGACTTGAATCATGATTTGTAAATGGTGATTTTCCACAGGTAAGTCTTATTGGTGATGCTGGATATATCCTGGAGTGATGGCTATTAAAAATAATTAGAAACAAGCAAACCACGTCAGAGAATGCATAAATTACAGCCCTGGCGCAGACACAAAATTGCTGTCAAATAGGTTTGGACTGCTAAATGCCTGTTTCTGCTATCTAGTTTCCTATGATACTCTGGATGGATATTTGCAAATTTATCCCTGGCCTGACCTGCTTCACCCATCTGGAAGCAGGAGGTACATCATAAGACTGAGTATCAACAATGTGCAAATGGTATTAAGACATACTTGCCTTCTAATTCCTATGATATATAGCTGGGATTACTCTGTGGTATGACTTTGATGCATGCAGTCAGATATTTGCAATGCACACAGTCAGTGCCATAGCTAGAGTTTCTGCTTCCTGCAGCTGTCTTTGAGTTTGCTGCCCCTCGCCCCTCACAAAATCATGGTCAAATGGGGCCCCCCATATGTAACCCTCCCACCTGCAGCCATTCCAGTTCTTGTTACTTGGCTATTTCTCCCCATTTACCATAAACACTGTAGTGTGCATACTGTTTTATTCTTTACTTCTACAAGAATTATTTAGATTTAATTTAGAACTTTTGTTTTAAATTTTATAAGACAAACACTGATAGACATTTGCTAAACAAAGCAATACAGTCTCACAGTGAAAACAAACTTAAAAGTTCTCTGCTCTTGAAACTCACATTCATTGAAACAGCATTAAAACCCACATTCAAAGAAAATGCATCTGGTCATTGGAGAATAAAGTTTGCCTATGGGTTATTTTCAAATCATAGGTCCCTTGCACACATATTTAGGACCATGCAAACATACATGTGTTCTTTGATCACTTTCCTGATTGTATTAAATTATATTCCTTGTATAATACAGCATACTTGTTAGAGAATGTTTTACATTTATTATTTTGAACATTTTTCCAATAAGCAATGAAACAGAATGTATGAACCAGTAATGAAAAAAAACTGCCCATTTCAGAACATTTCCATCTTAAAAGTCTACTCAAACTTCTGTCATTATAATCCACCGATAGTAAATATGCACAATCTCTGCAGAAGTAAAAGGCATCTAAATAATTCTATACTAAAGAGATCTGTAACTAATAAAGAGGTTGCAGCTACCAAACAACTTTCTATTTCATTTTTTCACCTACAAATAAAGTGTATGTTGCCCTTTAAGAATAAACTGCCTATGTTACATTAAAAATGATAAGCTTGTAATATTGCAATAGGGAATGGATGGCAAACTAATAACAGGTTCATAGTTATGAAGTATCTCCTCCAGAGAAGGACATTCTCAGGACTGCTTCATCCACCTCTTTTAAAGTACAAAAAAGTACACTATCAGCAATCTATCTACATACTGTGGGAGTAGAACCCACATCCTTCTGCATTAAAAGCAAGGGTAATACATGTTGTGCTACTAACACCACTGGCCCTTTTCAAGAGAAATCTTGGTGAGTGGATGGGAATTAGAAAATTCACCCCAGGAATAACTCCAGTGGCTTTACTCGACAGAAGCACTGGGAACTAAGGTTGGGTGGCATGATGACAAGGTAATCCTATGGGCTAGGCTTGTAAAGGCTCCAGGGCCATTAGCCTAGTAAACACCTAAGAACCTATGAATACTTTAGCACAATAGTGATATAATTTGCTTAACAACAGTTGCATGTTGCAAACAGACTTGGCATAATCAGCACTAAACGTCTTTTCCCCTGAAGCTCTCATCTCCTTTTAAAATGCACTTGACACTTAACTATATCTTTCAACTTTGCAACACATGAAATCTTGAATAAGCCGAAATTTATGGGGGGGGGGGCAAAGGCCCAAAACCAGGGACACATTTCAAACATGCTTGTATAATCTTAGAAATTTGCTAAAATAAAATGTTTTGTGTTACCATGAATTTCCTGTAAGATAGGAAGACTGAAACTTAAATGGGTGTCATTATTTAGTGAATTCATCTCTCACTGATTTGCCAAAAAAACACAAATTTTAAGAGGAACACACAAAAAGTATGAGCCAAGCCAAGCATTACAGATGTTCTGTGGACTCAACTCCTTGAATCACAAGTGGCGGTAGGGGTAGAGAATTCAGGCTCTTGTTTCTTGTACCTAAGGTATAGGGTTTGAGCATGAGTCACATTAACTACCAGGTATCCCTAACTGGGGCATTTTATAAACACACACTGTGAACAGCAGCCTTAAAATCCCACACACAGCTTGACAAGTAAAGCAGATCGAACACTTACAAATTCTGTGAATGCAACTCTTAGAAAGGATGATTGATGCTCTACTGTATTTAAAATTGAGCACGAGTGGAAAGAAAGAGCAGGATGTGTACACAAAGATGTGACATGACATGACCATTCTTAAAGACGAATGAGCAAAACACAGTATATATTCTTTTTATAATTAAGATAAATGTGACTTTTCCAAATGTGCTACACCCCCAGCTATGCCACTGCACACAACATGTTGCTACTCAAAAAGGCAAAGCAGGGGAAAGACATTCATGTAGTCTTGGAATAAACAATGGAGCAGGTGCCTGAAGAGGAGCCTTTGAAGGAACCAGTTGCAGGGGATGACCATGCGAGTCAGAGGTGGGCGCAATATGCCATGGCAATGGCTAGATGTAGTGCCTGGTGTAAGATAAGGGCTCATATAAAACTACGGGCTGGATTTATAAATATGTAATATTTATGCTGCTATTGTGTGAGCATCACACTGTAACATGCACACAACCTTGTGCCATTTTGTATTTATTAAATGACTTTGCATATTGTGTAGAGCCACCAAACAAAGGTAAGCAGCAGAGTAAGCTAATCAAAGCATAATCAGATGAATTACATAGTAATGAACCAATCCAATGTGGTAGAGCCATTCATGAAGCTATAAAGTAACCATGTAGAAATGGTATAGCCCTTTGCCATAAACACTGAAACTTGTTGGAATACAGCCACCATCACACTTAGGAAAAAACACTGTTAGGAGCTGCTGCTGCTCTCTTGCATGTGTATGTGCAACAGGCTCAAATATATACTGCTGATGCTGCTGATAGACCTTGTTCAAGGAGAAGAAGGGTATTCAGACCCTGTTTAATATAGCATGGACTGCATGATATTGAATAAGTGGAGTGATACAGAGTTGATAGGGAAAAACTACAGGAACTCTGGTACTTCTGCCTTGAGGAGAATGTATACCAGTGTAAACCAAGATATGTGTAGTAATAAAGATAATAGCTACTGCTACATTCCAGAGACCCACAGGGGATATACTAGAGGTGTCACAGGCTTCAGCTTCCAAAACATTTCACCAATAGCTTAATGCTATGCAACAACATGCAACATAGTACATCTATTTTCCATGCACTCTGGAGGAGTGAGCAAGAGCCATACAGAAATTGTATGCTGTAGCAGACTTCCTTGAATTCTTGGGGGCCGTAGACTGCACTCACGTATAAATAAAATCCCCACCTAGAGAACAGGAAAGGACATTCATCAACAGGAATGGGTTCCACTCTATCAATTGCCAGCTTATCTGTAATGCCTGAGGGATCATCCTCATTGTCTGGGTAGGCAACCCTGAAAGTTATCATGACTCACAAATATGGCGCACCTTGCAGCATTACACAAGGTCTGTTAGGGGGTGATGATCCACAAGGCCATCTACTGGTTGATGCAGGTTATAAACTGGAACTGAGGCTCACAACACCCATCAGAAATGCACACACACCCACAGAAGAAGGATACAATGATTCCCATGTTCAAACTAGAAATATCATAGAGTGTGTGAAGTCGCTGTTCTGCTGTATAGACACATTAAGAGGTGCCATGCAGTACGGCACAGCCACATGTGCAGAAATTCTCACAGTTTGTGCTATGTTGTAGAATATCATCTTGAGGAAATAGCTGCAACAGGGACAGCAAGGGTGACTGGACCACATGCAGGGCCAACACTTCTTGCACATACAGACAAGGATTCTGAGGGAGAACCTCGGGCTGCTGAGGTAGTCAGCAGACGTAGGTATGCATAATATGCCCTTGCCTAGGTTAAGAGGCAAAAGATAGCACACGCACTCACCACATAAGACTCAAAGTCAGCACACACACCCAGCAACTAAGAGGTAAACAATAACACATGCACTCAAAAGTGAAGGAATACAGACAACAACTTAAGGACATTCAAATATTAGAAGTGATGCCATTTGATGTCCACAAACATTACTTACACATGTAACATCTGTGTATGGATAGCATCAGACAGAAATAACCTGAAAGCACACAAATCACACCTGCAATAATGCCACTGTAAGTGTGGAACCTGTGGTATATGAACAAATGTGTAAGAAGATAAACTACTTGAATATTGACAATCTCACACCTATCCACTCTGAGCATCATGTATGCGACACTAAGTCAAACCCAAATGAACAAAGCCCATGGTGCCATCATCATCATTCTCACAGGGTGAGGGGGTGATGCAGTAGGCCAAGGGTGAAATGAAAGACACATGGATTCTGACCCTCCTCCCAGCAGACATACCATCACAGACACTGTCCAATCCAGTGTGTCACTCATCCTATCCAATGAGTCACCCACACAGTTAAAGCAGTCATGCAATAGCAAATGATAACACAATACTGTGAAGTAACCATACTGATTTGGACAGCACAACAAGAACTGCCATATGTGCAGTATAGCAGCAGTGACATTTTAAAATTGCATACATTACAAAGTAAATTTTTCTGTTGCATATTCTAATATATTCAAAAATATGAACATGTAAGCAGTTTGTGTAGAGGAAAAACATAACTTTTGAAATAGTGCAGTGATGCTCTGTTTGTATCCAGTCTCCCATCCTTCCACTTCCATAGTTACACCATTACCTCTGTATAATGTAGATTCATCCATCTGAGCCCTGTGAATATGCAAATAAGGTGAGAAATCATTAGCATTCCTGAATACCAAAATAACTTACTTGGTGTAGGGGATATAAACATGTTGTAGGTGGCTACATGATTGCACGCACACACCCTAGAATGATAGGGAGGAGCAATAAAAATAATTAGCTGCTAATGACTTCCAACTGTTTCTGATTGATTGCTCTGTCTATAACAACAAGCAATACTGATGTGACTGTTCTGTCTCTAAAGTGTTTGCATTATGCAGAGTATACTTAAAATAAAAAAAGGCATAAGCACCATATGAGCTATTAGAATAACCTTAACAAGACTGACATCCTTGTACTAAAAACACAGTGCCCATCCTCTGCTTAAAATCTGTCTGTAATACTGATCGCCTATATTACACATTGAAACACATTTGCAAATAAATAGCCATGACATTGCATTTCTATAGTTAAGCTGATTTAAGGTATGGACTATTATTAGTGCAAAGTATTGGTCTATATGACATCGATCTAGACATGTTCAAGCAAAGGAGAAAGTAACATTTACTAGTCCTGCGTTGGTGGCAAAGAGGGATAAGGAACACAAGTGAGTGTGTGTTATTACTGCACTTAGCTGAGGGTTCAGTCCCACACAGTGTGCTGCCTGATAGAATTAATGCATATGATCAGGTGGTACCATACACAGATCTAGGAAACTTCACAATCCTGCCTTTTCATTATTATTACCTGCCTTTTCATTATTATTACCCTACATTTTTGTTACTATTGACAATTGTCTGCTTTTTTTTTCTTTTTTTGTTTTCCTCACCTCCACTCATTTTGACAGAGTCTACTCATGAGTGGGTGGATTTTATGGCAGTTAAAGAGAATCCAATGCCCAATGTACAAACTGAAAAATGTAACTCGTCTTGCCATCAGTAGCGCATTTGCCATTGGCACAGGTGTGCTTTGCTACAGCACTCTGAACAGTAGTAAGAGAAACAATTCTACATTGCATCTAAGTATCACTTTATCATACTAGTTAAATGAAATGATTTTAAAGAAACTGGAAAAAAGATGCAGTGTTTGAAGTGACATGTTGCTTGGAGTGCTTGAAGCAGATATGAAAATGCAGCTTGTGATTTGCCGTGTCAGATATTCAGTGCTACATATGTTCTTTTGCCTTTGTAATTTCAGCACTACTTAGCAGAGTGCAAACAGGGTCCACAGTCGAAGGAAACTTAGTTTAATTTTTGTTAACTTCATTAGAGGAAAAATGTTTGGCACCGATGTGCACAATTTCTAATGAGTGAGTAATGTGTACATTTTGTATACCTGTTTCTGTGGCAGAAGCTGTAAATGTTTTGACATTGGCCATTTAACACAGTTTATCTGGGGTTCAAATTGATAAGAGTGTGATGGGACTGTGGAAATTATTACTCCAGGTGTAGGAATCACTTTCATCATAACTTTATATGTTTTTTTTTATTTCTAAACTTGTGAACTTGCTCCCTGCTGAGCAGCACACAAGCAAGCTTACATGCTTAAGGAAAAAAGTGAAAATGTTATTTGGGCAGCCTTCTGTAGCACAAGCAGGCTTAGCTGCAATGCATAAACATTAGCACTCTGGACAGTATTGACTGGAGAAAATCCAGCTGCTTTGCAGCTGTTTCTGTGGCATGAGGTGTAAGTGCACTAACTTTAGAGATAGAACACAGGTGATCCATTGCTCAAATTCAGGTAACACTTATTGTTACAAAGGCTGTCAACACATCAATTAGGAATGTAACACTACATCCAAATGGCTCTCATAATTATGTTTATTACAATACATGTTTCATTAATGCTTTGATAAATTAACTTTTGTAAGTAAGATATATAATTACTGAGTTATATATCAAACATCTGCATGTGTGCGTAATTGTTTAAGCAGGATATTTCTGACAATGGAATAAAACTGCACTTGCATATCTATAATGCGCAGAACGCATAGTTGAAACTCATGTTCTCTCCTCACATAGCCCAACTCTGTGTTTAGGACAGTATGTGCTCTGACGTATGTATGTATCTATGTCTGTATCATACTCCATCCTGTATTACACAGCTCATGAAAATCTATCCATCTGACACACATTTACAAAGAGGAAGACTGCCTTTTTCATGGGAATGCATTTCACATGACTTATTAAAGTCACACACATACAGACGTATCTGAAGTATATCTCCATTCATACTGAATGCATTTTGTCTGTAATGAACATAATCAAAAATAAGTTATCCTGTAGCACTTGCAAATAATCACCTTGCTTGAAATTTATGAATCCTTTCTTTCTTAGGTTTGATTCCCACATCAGACAACTAAATTTTTCTAGTGTGTAATTCATGAAAGATATGTGACAGTCATCCTATTTTACCTTCAAAACACCAAGGATAACAAACTAAGCCACTGAGCATGTCAGTGTTGACTATCTGAACAATTGTAAATATGTTGAGCATTACACATGGCAAATCTCAACGTCATGTTTCACATTTGCTTTGCTGTTTGATAAAATACTTTCCTCTTTGTTTACAAATGTGTCTCTGTACTTACCATCATGTAAATGCAGTTAGCATGGTTATGTGTGTTTGTGCAGTAGCTGTTAAATGCAAGACCAGAATTTGGTACCAATTCTGCAGGCATGACTGGTATGGGAGATGATGGTACTAAATTTAGAGCACAAAGATGGGGTGGGGAGAAATCCAAGATTTTTCTGGCACTCCTCGTGAAGTAGCGGGAGTGGGGAGGGTGGCCTAATGGTTAAGGTGTTTGCCTTACAAACACAAGGTACAGGGTTTGAATCTCACAGGGGATAATTGGCTAGGCTCAAAATAGCTCACAAGGGCAGTTAGCCTAATACTAACCTATGAACTACAGCCATAGGCTGCTGCAGGGGGACTATGCTGGGTCTCAGTATAAGACTGAGGCTTGGAACAGATTAGTCAAGGCTGTCTCAAGTGCAACTCACATCTCACAGACTGAAGAGAATTATCATCACCACTATAGTGACCTGAGATTATACAAGAAGGACCTTCTTAGCTGTAGGAGGGTTTAAGACTGCTGACATTCCACAGTTGTGTAAGTATACTAATCTATCTGTATTAAATGATATAGAATACAGTACCCAAGCATGGCTGCTATGCAGTATGCTTTCATGTCTATTCTTGTCTCATTCTGTGTTGTACAGCTGCTAAAGACATTGCAGCAAACCATGAAGCACACCAAGAGAGGTTAACTCACCTCAGAAATGCATGAGGTACATATGTTTCAGGTCTTATTGTAAGCCTATTAACTATTATAATTGTATGCAGTATGGTAATACTGTAATAAATGGTTGCATTTATGATATCATAGCAGTGCAATTGATTAATGGTGCAATAGAGTAAGATCTTCCCATCATACCTGAATGTAGCAAAGCTGTACTGATTGGATAATCATAACTGTTTATTTTCCGAAATGATTTAGCCATGTTGTATGCAATGGATCTAATTCTCTCTCTTTTTTGTCTCACCCCATCCCTCCTCTCTCAATTTTTTTTTTTTTTTTTTTTGTGGGGTAATATTTTATGTGGCTTAAACATGTTCTGGCATCATACAATTGTGTGGACAGAACCTGGCATGTAGCACAGAGAGGTAAATCGACCACTGCAGATTGGCCTACCATCTCTCCACAGGTTGCAACACTGACACCTAGCACATCAGGGTCCCAAGCTGTGAGGGCTGCCTCCACAACCCCTCTCCTACCTGCCCCTTACATGTCAGGTAGCTCTGTCCTGGCAGCTGGTGCATTGGTACCTTCCAGAAGTAGTATTATTGGAGGTGGTGGTTTTATCACCCACCAAGAGCTGTCAGGGCTGAAAGAGAATATTATAGAAAGGGTCCTCCATGCTGAACTGACCAAGTTGAAAAGGTGCTTCATCACATTTCCAAGATGATGCCATATCAAGCACTGACACTGGAAATTATGACAGGAGACAGCGATGACAGTTCTGAGGGAGGAGACTAGATTGTTACTGTTCTCAACATTGACATGGGTGTGCCTCAAATGCCCCCTACCTATCCCAATTCATAGTGTCACTCAAGCTTTTGTGTCCATCACTGTCCTTGTCTGTCTTATTTGTATGACTGTGCTTTCATCACCAAACCTTCCTACCTGACCCTCACATTCCTAATCACATCCCCAGCATTCATCTCTCTTTGAAAGAAAAAAAAAGTAAAAAATGGGCAGCTGCCCCACAAAAAATAATGACCCATACATAACTCTCCACTTCACCTATGTGCCTTCTTGTCACACTTCATTTGGTACTATTGGCTGTACAACATCATTTTGTTTTTGTTGTCACCTACCCTTGTGTGGTGACAGTCTAAATTCAGCAAATTCTGGTGACACTTTATGTTGTGAAGAAGTAGATTGCTATGGTTCTCCCCCCACCACCTTCCTGCAAATTCCAGTTTTATTTCCCCTGTGTCCTCCCCTCTTTTTGCTCCTCCACCCCTGCCTCCATTTCATCACTTTCCTGTCAACCCATTTTCACACATTTAATCTGGTCAAAAAATAGAATCACACACAGCACATATGGTCAGAAATCGCCCATAAGAAAGCCTTCACTTTTTCCCCCTCAGCATTTGTGCAGGCATTGACATCACACACCAATGCCAAGTTACGATGCGTGGCTGTTCATGTGCTGTGGCAAAACCTAGTCAGTTGTTCCCATCACCTGCAGTAGTCGGGTTATCCTCGCATAAATGAACTTAAGCATGCTGCACTATCAGAATACAAAGTAAACTTTGCAACAGTTACTCAAGCAGTTCTTTGACTACTGGATGTGACAAAGTGCAGCTTCCTCTGTAGAATATTGACATAAATCACTAATCTGAAGTTTGTATTTTGGCCATAACATCAAGGGTTCAAATACCAATGGCTGCCACATTATTATTTTTTTTTGGTGATGTTATACTTCTATGATATGTTTAATGACATACATCTTAATTTTTACCCAGTAACAACCTTTCATGAGCAGATTTTGAATATTGTTGCCATAAAGCATTTGCAAATTCATCCATGCCCATAAGGAAGAATTATTAAACCACTTTTATTCTACTTAGGTCGTCATCAGTTTTAGTCTGCCCTACATTTCTTCATCCCTACATCTATCACTAACTGATACAAAGCATGACTAATAAATACTAAGGACACACCATAAAGATGAACATTAATGAACCATAACACTACCCATTCATATGTGTCTCCAAATCTGCCTGTATCATCACCCCTTCTCTCTCATTCTTTTGTACTTTTGACTGATCGATGGTATTTTCAGTCTATCATTACTTTGCTAAACAATAAAACCTTCCTCTTCAATTGTCACTGTCCCTTCAAAGGTATGATTTTGACATGTGTGAAGTAGGAGATAATGAGCAAGTCTGTAAATGTAATTTTTCATATTGACAATTTGAATCCAGCATTAGGTGAAACTCATACTGCCTGTTTTTGTAGGGTCTATATTATATATTCAAAGTTTCAAAACTTCGAACCTCATATGTTTGACAACACATGAGCAAAGTCTGATACGTCGAAAATATAATACAAAAATTAAAAAAAAAAAAAAACTTACCCGAATGCTCTGAGCAGAGGGGCAAGCTCCCCTGCACCCCCACACCCCCACTACCTAAATATACCAACTCCGGGATCGCACTTCAGTGGAGAAAAGGGAATTTTTCCCATTCTGTGCTGTACAGAGCCATTGCTTTTAACCTTCAAACGTTTCAAAGTTCGATCTTATGGTGTTGACCATATGACATTCGAACTTTGAAAAGTTTGAATAATTAATAGGGACCCATTTTTGTAAGTCCCTTTCCCTTGAATGAATTGCCTATGTATCTCTCTCTAAGCTCCTTCTGTTTGATCAGTTGTAGTATTTGGCAGTCGCACAAGGTCTAGCCATGAGTCTTAAGCAGCATTCTGCCTTCATCTAGGATGATGCCTCAATACAGACAAAAAAATGAATGACTTCAACAATTGCCTTAGTTTCTGGTCTCATTCTAAGGGGATCTAGTACCTGTCAGCCTGGGATGATATGGTTGACAGACCACAATGCTTTGCCAGAGATTTTCTTCACCTGTCATCTCTGGGCTTTCAGCTACTGGCTAAGGGTCTTGGCTCACCCACAGTGCGTTTTTAGGCAATGTCACAAAAACAAAATTCCTGACGTAAAAAATATCCTCAAAAACCACCTTAAGGTTATGCTGCTAAATGCTAGGAGTCTAAATCTGAAAATGCATTTGATGGAAGCACTCTTCACCTTGGAAGATGAGGACATCTGTACAGTCACAGAAACCTGGTTCAAATCCATGAACAGCACCCTGGCCATACTAGAATATAATGCCTTGCACATGTTCAGACCACAAAATAAACATGTGAACGCTAAAGCAGAAGGAGTCTCAAAATTCATCAGAGATAAATACACCTCCAGACTGGTTAACAGAATGGCTCCCTAGAGGTACTCCATGTGCAAATAGCTATAAGAAAGGCTCCTCTCTAAGTTATTGTCAGCTGTAGATCCCCCTCCATGAACCATGATAGCCACATTGCCTACTTGGATCTACTTCGGGTTGCTCAAAATACTACCAAACACCCTGGTTATGGGTGAGTTTAACTACCCATCTATAGACTGGGTAAATTATATGTGTACAAACACACTCACCCAAAGGTTCTTGGACTTTGTTAACTCAAATGCCTTGCAGCAGATAGTTGGCATCCTCATAAGGGGCCTAAATATTCTAGATTTGGAACTCACCAACATGGTAGAATGGTGCACCATCACAAGGGTGCGACCCTTCCTGGTGCAATATGATCATAAATCAATCTCTTTTGATGTAATTTAAGCTTCAGACCCCCCCCCCCCCAGGAGAAATATGGCTAAAAACACTTCTCAAAGCCAACTACAGCCACTTACTTGAAGGCATTAATAGCTTCAAAGCTCCTGTCCTCACTGATGGCAAGGACACCTATGCTGGGATATACACCAATGCATTGTATAAACATCATTACAATTGTATTGAATCAGCTGTTCCTGATAGGACCAAAGCAAGAGCCTCAAGAAAAAAAAACAAGCTTTCCTTGTGGAAATCCACCATAAACAGATTATATAATAAGAGGAAGAAATTGCTATCAAGAACAAGAAGGAACAATTTCAGAATTGGTAACACAGTCTTCTCAGCTTGAACAAGCAAATAAGACATCTTGTAAAGTTCTCTAATGCTAACTATTAATCTAGATTAGCATCCCTAGTTAAAGATAACCATTAGGCATTGTTTAGCTACATCTGAAACCTTAAAGGAAAGGCTCAGATTTGTGCTGAACTGGTAGTGAATGCTACCACATGTGGTGATCCAGTAAAAATAGCCCACCAGCTAGCAGACAGGTTCAGCAAAAGCTTCTCCCTCTGTCCCCACCACATATACTCCAAAACATTCCTATCACCTACTTTCCACCTAGTATTTCTAAAGAGCAAGTCTTATTTGTTCTCTCCAAGGCCAAGAACACAGTCTCTATGGGAACTGATAGCATCCCAAACTGCATTCTCAATGGTATAAAACAGGAGTTAGCAACACCATTGGGTACTCTTTTCAACCACAGCCTAAGCACTAGTTTTGTCCCTGCTGAATGGAAAACAGCTACCATCATCCCCTTTCACTGGGGGGGGGGGAGTGGGCATCCAACGACCCTGGGAATTATAGACTCATTAGCCTAACCAGCCTTGTCTGCAAGGCCATGGAGAAAATCATCATGGACCTTATCAACAAGGATATAGGAGACCTTCAAACCCTTGACACAACCCAGTTTGATTTTATTAAAGGAAAATCCTGCCTGTTAAACCTGGTGGACTTTTTTGAGACTCCCACCATAGCCCTGGACGAAGGCAGATCTGTGCATACAGCCTACCTAGACTTGACCAAGGCCTTTGACACAATCTTCCATGTAGGCATCACTGAAAAACTCATCCAGCTGGGAGTCAACCCATATACTGTCAGGTGGTTTGCAAACTGACTCACTGACAGAACACAGGGGACTCCACCTCCACCGGCAGACCTGTTACCAGTGGTGTTCCACAGAGATCAGTGCTGGAGCCCCTATTGTTTGGAATCTACTTCTCAGAAGTACAGCCTAAAACAAAGTTCTGTGGCGGACAAAGTTTGCTGATGACTGCAAACTGGAGGCAGTCATTAAGTCCTCAAATTATGTCAATATTCTACAAGAAGGACTTACACAAACCAATGATTGATGCCAAAGTCATGGTCTTAAACTCTATACAAAAATGGCATTAACATCCCTTTTGGCAAAGGCAATGTCTCTGCAGATTACCATATTAATAACAACAACCTGAGCTCTAAATCAGTGGTGTGAGATTTGGGCACACAGTTTGACAGCAACTTTACTTTTGATCACCATGTCTCCATGATGGTAAGGAAGGTCTTCTACATTGCTCACCTCTTAAGCAAGGGCATAGCTTCCAGTACAAAAGAGGTCATAACCTACCTGTACTCTTCCCTCATCAGGTCAATCTTCTTCTTCTCCTTTCGGCTTTTCCCAGTTAGGGGTCGCCACAGCGGATCATCTGTCCGCACACAGGATTGGCAGTGAAGTTTTACAGTGTCGAGTTGCCAGCCCGGCGCCCAACCTTCCATAGAAGGCACACACACACTCACACCTAGGGCCAATTTAGAGTGTCCAATCCACCTACTGCATGTCTTTGGGATGTGGGAGGAAACCGGAGCACCCGGAGAAAACCCACACGACCACAGGGAGGACATGAAAACTCCGCACAGAAGGCACCCCAGCCGAGGATCGAACCAGAGAACCTCTTGCTGTGAGGCAACAACGCTAACCGCTGCACCACCGTGGCCGCCCTTCCCTCATCAGGTCAATAATAGAGTTCAATTCTCCCTTTGGTATGTACCTAAACAGGCACTTGCAGCAACTGGAGAGACCTCAAAGATTACTCACATAGAAAATTCAAGGTCTTCAGCACATGTCTTACATGGACAGAATGAAATCACTGTCACTATTCTTTGTATCGTTCAGTCTACTCAATGATGACCTGGGCCTTGCATACAGAGCAACCTCTATTCCTGCCTTGATGAAAATGCTGCACATTCGTAAGTCAAATGGTACATGATTCACTCACTGTTGCCCAATGATTGCCTGTCCTCTGGAATAAACTTCCAATACAGGTTAAACAGAGCCCCTCATTAACCGTTTTTAAGAGTAAATTGGACGATCGGATGTTAAACTGTAAATTCACCCCACATAATTCACCCATGTCCCTCTTAGATAGGGGCAGTTACTGCTGATTTAGATCTGCTTATAACCAAGACCATATCACTAGACCCTTAAGGGAACAAGGGTTTAACTTGGCTAGGCTTGTAAGGACCCTAGGGCCATTAGCCTAGTAACCTCCTATGAACCTATAGTATGTCATGCTAAATGTTATTTCGAGGGTTATTGCAAAATGCGATGACTGTTTGTCTTACACCTAATAGTAAATTGTGCACCCACTTAACTTATGATTTCCTTGAAGCATATCTCACATGTAGTAGCCATAAAATATTTCAGTAGCTATTATGTACACAGTTTTGCCAAGCAACATATTTATTATAGTCATTACTAGGTATTCTTGAAGTCATGATAAAAAGGTGATATAATGATCATATTCTGACACTCTTTGTAAAATCATCTGCATAGTGTAGTCAAATCCTTCTTCATCTCTGTGTTTTCCTTTCCTCAGAGAGTTTACATCTTGAACCACAGAGAAAGCTATGTTAACAGAAGGATTTTCTCTATTAAGTACTGTCCAGTTTGCTGATGACTACTCATCTCCACTGAGAGTGTCTACACTGTAGAAGGCAAACCAAATGAAGTTTTTCACTCTTTCCTTCAGCAGAAAACTTGCCTCACAGCATACAAGTACACAAATGGGGATGGCAAGCACAGCACTTCATTTCTGATTTGAGCTTTGGGGCTAACATTGAAAGGTATAACAAAACATGCAGAGCATATGGGTGTGAAGATAAAATCGATCTGTTTTAAATGTAATCAGAATCACAACATTTCATCTCTGATTCTTATTTGTGCAAAGGTTGGCAGGGAGCACCACAGAACATCACTAAACATGGGTACTTCACAATCTGAGTTAAACACATCAAAGTCTGCAAACTTTGCCAACATCTGCACAAATGTGTTTCTCAGCATTGTGCATTAGAAAGTGATTTGGATAAAAAAAGTGATTGCTACTAGATAATATTACTTCATTACATGGAAACTGTGCAATGTACACATGTACACTGTGTGGTTAATTGACTACTTAATTCTGGATAGTTGGGACTGCACTGCTGCACAGACACTTACAAATGATATACAACTCTATACAGCCTCGATGCAAAACAAAAATCATCATATTTTATCCCTCTTTCATTGGAATATTATATACTGCTTGGTATTGACAGTCCACATTGCCCATGCATGGGCACATACCACTGCTAATATCAGTAACATTAATTAAGGTTTACACACCATTGTCATAACCTGATGATCCATAAATTATTCATTGTCTATCCTGCATTTCTCAAGTTTGTGTGTCTCATATACACAAGACAGGTAGGTACAGGTCACTGTCCATTTTGCAGTATATATTAATGACAGCATAGCTGACATAAGTCAGCCATATGTATGTATTATTGAACATAACATTGACCTTAATCTGGAATATCAACAAATATGGATTTGCACGGAAAAGCTAACACCACAACATCTTTTCTGACACAGAATGGGATGCTAATCCTATCTACACTGAGCTGTCAGACTGTAAAGTTACATTTATGCAGTGGTGCTTGCACTACGTTCTGCATCTTCTAGATGGTTTCAGAGATTTATATGGTATTCTAATCTCACTGCAGTCAGTGTGTGTGTGTGTGTGTGTGTGTGTGTGTGTGTGTGTGTGTGTGTGTATTTGACTTTAACTATGTTATCCACAGTGATAGGTATGGTGCTCTAATCTCACAGCAGTCAACTTGTATGTGTGTATATGTGTGTGTGTGTGTGTGTGTGTGTGTGTGTGTGTGTGTGTGTGTGTGTGTGTGTGTGTGTGTGTGTGTGTGTGTGTGTGTTACATACAGTTGTTCAAATATGAATTTAAATGATGCTGTCTACAGTACATTAGTAACCTGGAGTTAATTTTACACTGCAGGGTTGAGTCCATATCAATGTCTGACCCTCCTCCCAACATCATCTTGTCTCAACTCCATACTGATGTCGTCCTCTATAATGTACACTCTCACACTATAAAAGTCAGACTTCTGCCATTTTGTTTATGTTATGTACTGTGTACTCTAGATTGCATAGCTAGATAGGCAGGAGGTTCTAACGTCACAACAGTCAATTTGTGTGTGTGTGTGTGTGTGTGTGTGTGTGTGTGTGTGTGTGTGTGGAGGTGTACAAATATGACCCTAACTACTTCTCTCCAAAATACAGTATTAGTATGGAGTTAATTTTACACTGCAGTTAAAGTACACATCAATGTCAGACATTTCTCCCAGCATCATCTTCTCTACAACATCACACTGATAACATCATGTATAAAATGCACTCTCCCAGTTGGAAGATTGGTCTTCTGCAGTGGTTCTTGCTGTAAATACTGTGTCCTGTAGTTTGCATAGCTAGATAGGTAAGTGATATGAATCTCACAGCTGTCAACTTATTTGTGCATGCAGTTGCATAAATATGACCATAACTACTGCTGCCAACAATACAGTAGTAGCCTGAAGTTAATTTTTCTCTGCAGGGTGAGGCCACATCAATGTCATACCCTTTTCACAATATCTTCTCTACAACACAACACTGATGTCATTCTGTAGAAATT
Organism: Protopterus annectens; assembly: GCF_019279795.1. Lineage (NCBI taxonomy): Eukaryota > Metazoa > Chordata > Ceratodontiformes > Protopteridae > Protopterus > Protopterus annectens. The sequence continues at coordinate 673,906,730 of NC_056732.1, forward strand.
GCACTCTAACACAGCAAATGCCAGGCTTCTGTTGTGGCGCTTGAGTTAAGTACTGTGTCATCTAGATTGCATAGCTAGATAGGTAGGAGTTTCTAACTTCACAGTAGTCAGTGTGCATGTGTATGGAATTCTATAAATATGACCTTAGCTACTGCTACTGCTACTGTTAATAATGCAGTAGTAGTCTAGAGATTATTTTACACTGTAAGGTGAGTCAACATTACACTAATGTCATACTGTATAAAGTGTGCTCTCACTGCAGGGTTGAGTACACATCAATGTCCAACACTTCTTACAACATAATCTTATCTGCAATTCCATACTGATGTCATCCTCTATAATGTACACTCTCACACTATAAAAGTCAGACTTCTGCTATTTTGTTTATGTTATGTACTGTGTACTCTAGATTGCATAGCTAGATAGGCAGGAGGTTCTAACGTCACAACAGTCAATTTGTGTGTGTGTGTGTGTGTGTGTGTGTGTGTGTGTGTGTGTGTGTGTGTGTGTGTGTGTGTGTGTGTGTGTGTGTGTGGAGGTGCACAAATATGACCCTAACTACTTCTCTCCAAAATACAATATTAGTATGGAGTTAATTTTACACTGCAGTTAAAGTACACATCAATGTCAGACATTTCTCCCAGCATCATCTTCTCTACAACATCACACTGATAACATCATGTATAAAATGCACTCTCCCAGTTGGAAGATCGGTCTTCTGCAGTGGTTCTTGTTGTAAATACTGTGTCCTGTAGTTTGCATAGCTAGATAGGTAAGTGATATGAATCTCACAGCTGTCAACTTATTTGTGCATGCAGTTGCATAAATATGACCATAACTACTGCTGCCAACAATACAGTAGTAGCCTGAAGTTAATTTTTCTCTGCAGGGTGAGGCCACATCAATGTCATACCCTTTTCACAATATCTTCTCTACAACACAACACTGATGTCATTCTGTAGAAATTGCACTCTAACACAGCAAATGTCAGGCTTCTGTTGTGGCGCTTGAGTTAAGTACTGTGTCGTCTAGATTGCATAGCTAGATAGGTAGGAGTTTCTAACTTCACAGTAGTCAGTGTGCATGTGTATGGAATTCTATAAATATGACCTTAGCTACTGTTACTGCTACTGTTAATAATGCAGTAGTAGTCTAGAGATTATTTTACACTGTAAGGTGAGTCAACATTACACTAATGTCATACTGTATAAAGTGTGCTCTCACTGCAGGGTTGAGTACACATCAATGTCCAACACTTCTCAGAACATAATCTTATCTGCAATTCCATACTTATGTCATCCTCTATAATGTGCACTCTCACACTGTGAAAGTTAAACTTCTGTGGTGGCACTTGTGTTGAGTACCATGTCCTCTAGATTGCATAGCAAGATAGGTAGGGGGTTCTAATTTCACAGTAATCAACTTATCTTTGTAATGGTGGGTCCATTGCATCATTGGAGGGTTAATTCAACAGGACTGCTCATTTAACTCACTCATGTGTGAAACATTTACTTGTCTAGACCAATTTCACATCCCTCTTTCAGCCTATTCTCAAAAGCATACTGTCTGCAACACACTGATGATGTCATCATTTCAATAAAGTACTATATACCCCTAACATCAGACCTTTCCTGTAGTGTGTGCATAAAATACACTTGTTTGTAGACTGTGTAAGTCAATAGGTAGAGAATTTAAAGACAGCAATGAGATTCTTGTGTGTGTGTGTGTGTGTGTGTGTGTGTGTGTGTGTGTGTGTGTGTGTGTGTGTGTGTGTGTGTGTGTGTGTGTGCCATGCTTTCAAGGATGCAGTGTGGCTGACATGCAACCAGACTTCTCCTGGGATGGATGTGTATAATACACTTATTTATAGATTTTGTTAGTCCATAGGAAAGAGTCTGACATCTGTGTGCCTTGTTCAATCACAGCCTCACCTCAGTCTTTGTCCCTACCGAATCGCGCACTGCTACAGTCATCCCTCTCCATAAAGGGGTAGCAATTACAGACCCTGGGAATTATCACCCCATTAGCCTGATCTGTCTGATATGTAAGGCTATGGAGCGCATCATGGACCTAATTAAAATGGATATAGGGAATCTCCAAACTCTAGATCCCACGCAATTTGGTTTTGTGAAAGGTAGATCATGCCTGCTCAACCTGATTGACATCTTTGAGTCAGTTACCAGAGCTCTGGATGAGGGCAAGGCAGTTCATACAGCCTACCTCAATCTGGCCAAGGCCCTTGATACCATTCCCCACTCAGAAAGTTTTGATAAACTCACCAAACTCGTCATCAACCCCTATATCACTAGGTGGGTTGCAAACTGGCTCACAGATAGAACACACAATGTAAAAGTAGTGGACTCCAAGTCAGACTGCTGACCAGTCATAGGTGGAGTCCCACAGGGATCAGACCTGGGTCCTCTCCTGTTTGGCATCTACTTCTCAGAAGTCCAGGCCAACATGGGGAGACTCTGACCAATTTCACAGATGACTGCAACCTGAGAGCCATTATTAACTCCCCACATGATGTAGACATCCTACAGAAAAGCATCACTGAGATCAATGACTGGTGTCGAAACCATGGCCTTAACCTTAATGCCAAAAATGCATCATCCCCTTTGGGAAACACTCAGTTCCCACTAATTACCACATCAGTGGGAGCTCACAGAACACTGAAGGCATTATAAGACATCTAGGGACACAGGTTGACAGCAACCTCTCCTTCGACCACCACATTGCTATTGTGGTCAGAAAGTTCTTCTATATGGCACATCTCCTTACCAAGGGTTTTGCATCCAGGAAGATAGAGGTCATCATCTCTTTCTACTCTTCCCTCATTAGGCCAATCATTTGGCATGTACCTCACTAGACACATGCAACAGCTGGAAAGGCCACAAAACTACTTCACAAAGAGGATCATAGGCCTTAAACACATGACCTACACAGACAGATTCAAAAAACTCCAGCTATTCTCTGTCTCATATCATCTACTAAGAGGCGATCTCTGCTTGAATTACAAAGTCATGTAGCTCTGTTAGAAATGCTACCTCTAAAGAAATCCCAGTCCCTCCACACCACGTGCTCCAGAGACCTCAACCTCATTACCACAATCAACAGAACATGCTGGAAGGACAGGTTCAAGACCCAGAGACTGCCCATGCTCTGGAAATGACTTCCCATACATGTCAAGCAGAGCACCTCACTGGCCCTCTTCAAGAGAAATCTTGATGACTGGATGGGAAATAGAAAGTTCACCCCTGGAATCACTCCAGTAGCTCTACTTAATAGAGGCACTGGGAATTAATGTCAGGCAGCACAATGCCATGGCACTTCTATGGGCTAGGCTTGTAAAGGCTCCAGGGCTATTAGCCTAGTGCACACCTATGAACCTATGAGTACAGAAATGACTGTCAATTGTGAGTGTGTGTTTCTTTCTCTTACTGTGAGAACACATAAATGATGTATATCTATAAAGTGTGCTTGTACTGTGCAACCACTTTTTAGTGGAAACATGAAAGTAATACAAAATGGTGATGTCATTCATTGAAATATGCAGTCTCACAGTCATCAAATAATCTGTATTTTCACTTGTGTTTCAGCAAACCTTCATTATCCTGTGATGTTAGCTACATATTTCAAATCCCAACACCACTCCTTACAGTAAGTGTACATGTTGTTAAAAGTGTTGTCACCTACATGTCCTATGTCCATGTTTAGATGTTGTCTCTTGTCACAAGACTTTATTCTACATTCCCCTTGAAAGGCCGTCTCAAAAACTGATGTCATTTGAATGCATTGTCATTCTATTACAGCTGTAGTAAGACACTTCCTCAAGACTGAGGACACAATATTATGTAATGTATGTTTTTGCCTATGTAAGGCTTATGTTCCAATACAGGATTATATCCATATTGTATATAATTGTTATACCATCACAGTGACAAGAGCAGGAGGTTACAGGTGTGTTTGGGTACCTAGGATCAGGAAATGCTGTCTGACATACTGTAAGAATTACAGGGGCACATATTCCTTTATTTATACACATCATGTAATGCTTTCATACAACCACAAATATAACAATTGGCAATGCACTTATACCATGGCACATGCATTGATCTCAGTATAGTGTTGATTTTATCCACTCTTAGGCAAGTGTTCCAGACCAGCATTGAGTGACTGTAACCATTTATGTTCTTAACTTTTCTGCAGGAAAGACATCCACTCCAATTACACTTTGTATGTAGAGAAGGGCAGAGACCTCCCCCATCAGTTTTAGCAGATATAAAATTATGGGCAGATAAGGTACAGCTGATTGAATGACTCTTCATTGGTGGAGTTCAAAAGCTGTGTTAGTTCCATTGTGGCGAATGTGATTAATAGCCTATTGTTATTTGGAGGTATTGTACAACTTGATGTTCACTTCTAGCACAGGGATTCATTTTGTGTGAATGAACTTATATCACACAGCAACCATTATATCATGACAGTTTTATCCCTTCACAAGCACATGTGAACAAAGTTTTGGATTTCCTAAAAGTACACATTTGCTCTGCCAATGTAATGATGAGAATGCTACATTCATACATTAATCGAGTACTGTGGTGTACATGAGTGTGCTCCAGTTCTTCGGTAGTATGTGTAGGGACATACAGAGAGACCTTCCTTGGCCATGGAACATTGATATAGGACTGATCACAATTGTGTGCACATCAGCATACTCATTTAATTGACATCAGTCTGACATGCTGATATGCCATTCATTCTCAGGGATCCTTTCATAATTCACACATTCATTTCAATTGTTTGTCACAATATCCACTGCTGCCTCCTGTGGCAGAGGCCAACAATACACAGCTCTAGGGAAAACATTGCATCATGGTATGGTGTTGGCATCTGTTCGTATATGTCAGCACAAGAGCTGTGTCAATCAGGATTGCCTTAGACAAGAGTATTATGTATGTCACACTCTACTTCCACATTTGTAATGCCACACACATCTCTGTATGGGATACATAGCCATTAGAATATTGAGGTGCATAATTTCCTTCAAGTGTGAGCCTCCTCATACATATGTTAGCTATATTTCTGTGGCACACACAGTTAATGCACATGTCAAAATTTTGACAATGATGGCATGGGTTCAATTCTCTTGTAGCTTCTAAGCAATTTCTATTTTCTAACATGTTATATTGACAAAATTCACACAGTGCAAATATCCCATAATGTATGTACTGTCCTTGTGAACCATCATCACAACTCAGCATGTCAATGGCATTCATATATCATGTAATTCCCCTCCGTTACAATGTGTACACTCCGTAATATCATGTCTCCTTTTATTTACCTATATTTGCTCAGGAAATGTGGCCACCATTAATTATCTTACTTCAGTTTGAACATTTACTCTCCCCTCTTACATATTTCTGTTTACATCTCTTTGATTTCTTTGCACATTGTTCTCAGTACACTTTATTTGTCTGGCAGCACAGGTATTGTAGTTGCCTTTGTGTTTCACATCCCCTCTTACTTATCACTGTAAAGCAAGCAAAGAAAACCCAAAGAATTAGCTGTGTGGTATGAAATAAATCCAAGATAAGTGATAGAAAAGCACACACAGACACACACACACAACCAAGTAAAACCACCACCACATAAAAATGAATGTATTTAATAGTAAAACTGGTAAGTGCTTTCGCTATATAAAATAGCTTTGTCAGACCAAAAGTGAGAACATACAACATCCATATTTAAACAGAATGGGTGGCCACAGGAGGCAGCAGTGGATATTGTGAAAAACAATTGAAATGAATGTGTGAATTATGAAAGGATCCCTGAGAATGAATGGCATATCAGCATGTCAGACTGATGTCAATTAAATGAGTATGCTGATGTGCACACAATTGTGATCAGTCCTATATCAATGTCTGGGCCCTACCAGGCTAGGTAAACCCAACCAAAAAGAAAGTATACTTGATTGGGTGCTTGTAAATAGTAATCTCCAACTTTACACTGTGGGGACCTTTCCCAATGGTCTAAGTGATCATCTCCTCACTTATGTAGTTAAGCAAAAAGTTATTAACTCACAACCACCCATACTCAGGAAAGTCAGGCACAAAAAACACTTTGATCAGGCAAAATTCCAACAGGAACTTACCTCTTGCAACTGGTCTGTACTAAAACACCTACCCCTAGAGGAGGCTGTACTTTATTTTAACAACACATTTCTAGAAATCCTTAATCTACATGCACCTGTCCACTCAAAGTGAACAAAAGTAGCTACAGCACCATGGCTTACCAAAGAGTCCAGGCAAAAAATCCATATTAGAAACAAATTATGGGCTCAACGGCAGTTCACTAAAGACACACTAGACCATGTTAAGTACAGACAAGTCAGAAATGACACCAAAAAAGCAATTCTAAATGACAAAAAACAATATTACTGCAAAATCCAGGCTGAAAACCAAAACAATCCTCAAAAGTTTTTGGCTAGTCTAAATAACCTACTCCACCCAGGAAAAACATCCACTCCCATCCCCACTGGTCTCATTGACAAATCTCCTAAAGAAGTCTCAGACAATTTCAACTACTTCTTTACTGAAACAATTCAAACTCTAGCTAGCCAACTTCCTCCTAGCCCCCCCCCCCAGCCCTGACAAGACCACCCCTTTAGATAGACTCTCATTCAGCTTCCAACCAGTTCCCACCTCACTCATCCACACCCTTATCAAAAAACTAAAACCCACCACTCTATCTGCTGACCAACTACCCGCTGAATACCTTCAAAAATCAGCGGATGCTATAGCTTATCCACTATCAATATTAATTAACCGTACCATAGCTGAAGCAAAAATTCCCACCATTTGGAAAACTTCCTATATTATCCCACTACATAAAGGAGGCACCTCCACTGAACTCTCCAACTACAGACCCATAGCAATACTTTCACCACTTGCAAAAATATTGGAAAAATGCATACACAAACAACTCATGCACCACCTAATCCAAAATCACCTCTTGTCAGATACCCAACACAGCTTTAGACCTTACCACAGTACTACTTCAGCTCTACTTGTCTTTACCAACACAATAAACAACAACCGCAATAATAATCACATTTCTTCATCCCTCTTCTTGGATCTCTCCAAGGCATTTGACATGGTAGATCACCAACTTTTGTTATACACTATGCAAACATTCAATCTAGACTCTTATGCCCTATTATGGTTCAATTCCTACCTGACTGGGAGGCAACATGCTGTTCTCTGGTAGAACAAGCTTTCTATACTACTACCAAACACCCTTGGAGTACCACAAGGCTCCATATTAGGGCCCCTACTGTTCTCAATTTTCATTCTTCTTCTTCTTCTTCTCCTTTCAGCTTTTCCCGGTTAGGGGTCGCCACAGCGGATCATCTGTCCGCACACAGGATTGGCAGTGAAGTTTTACAGTGTCGAGTTGCCAGCCCGGCGTCCAACCTTCCATAGAAGGCACACACACACTCACACCTAGGGCCAATTTAGAGTGTCCAATCCACCTACTGCATGTCTTTGGGATGTGGGAGGAAACCGGAGCAGCCAGAGAAAACCCATGCGACCACAGGGAGGACATGCAAACTCCACACAGAAGGCACCCCAGCTGAGGATCGAACCGGAGAACTTCTTGCTGTGAGGCGACAATGCTAACCGCTGCACCACCGTGGCCACCCTATGTTCTCAATTTTCATTAATGACTTATATACTGTCATCCCAAATGTCAGCTGTATTCAATACGCTGATGACTCCACTCTGGTTTGCTCAGCCACATCTCCTGCAGAGTTGAAGAAAGCTACCCAGTCCACCTTTAATATTGTACAAAACTGGCTCACTAGTCAACGACTATTATTAAATCACAAAAAAAAACTAAAATGTTGTTATTCACACCTACTCAAAGATTTCCAACTTTCTCTTTCACCATTAATGCAAAGGATGGGACTGTAATCTCCCCAGTGCCCTCTACAAAACTGCTCGGTGTCATTATTGACAATAACCTAAAATTTGAACTTCATGTTAATCAAATAATAAAGAACACCAATAAAAAAACTTGGTTCATTCTATAGAATTAAAGCCTTTCTAACCCCTCCAGCCAAAACTGCCATTGCCCGCTCACATCTAATTTCAACACTTACATATGCTTCCCCCCTTCTGTCTAATCTAAATAAGTCATTACTTAACAGACTGTCTGCCTGTTACAATCACATTGCCAGATTTGTCACTGGCCAGCCATGCAGAACCAACCATTGCATGAACCTCAAACAGCTTGGGTGGCTAGAATTCCCCAATCTCATACAATATAACCTTCTGATTATAGCGTACAAGATTCTCTATAATCCAGATAACACACCAGCTCTTAGAAATAGTATCACTGCTCAAACTAATCAGAGACTGCTTAGATCCTCTAATAGACTTCAGATTCTTACAGCCAAAACCAACAACACAGCAGGAGTATCTCTCTTGGCAAATTCTGCAGGTAGAACATGGAATCAACTCCCAGCTGATATTACCATGCTCTCCTCCCCACATGAATTTAAGATCAAACTTAAACAACATCTGGCACTAAACTGGCTTTGTCACTGTAATAAACCTGGCTAGCCATCTTTAATTAATGTACAAACATGTCAATGGAAATGTGTTTTTCATTTCTTCTCACTATAACTACTGCTAACAAATGTCATGTAACTGTCTACTTTTGAATGTCAAAACATTAACTGTAATTACCTATCTGTATTTTGTCTGCATTGCTATGTTCACCTTTGCTTCTGTCATATTGTCCTTATTGCAATGTTTTATTTTGTACCCATTGGAGCTTTTCTCCCCGGGCCTCCGCTGAAAATGGACATGTATCCAGTCGGACTATCCCAGTCAACAAATGTAAAATAAATAAATAAAAATAAATAAATAAATTACATCACTACCAGTTACACAGCTAACCAATCATAGGAATCACATAATTAAAGATACAGGTACCTGATTTCTATAAAACAAGAAACAAAAACATACTTCTAAAAGAGATATATAACAAAGAAAAAAAATCTAAAAAATAAGAACATTGTATAAGTGTGCAGAAGTTACTTCTTCCTCAAACCCTTAAATTTTAAAACTGGGAGTAGAGGGTGATGTTCATTTAGTCCATGACTCTTATGAGACTGTAGTGAGACTATTCATCTAATCTCCTTTGACTCAGTCTCATTTTCTACATCCCCCATTCTAATGTCAGTCACCACCACATCTACAGCTATAAACTTAAAAGTGTCGTTAGCTCAAATTAATTCACATACTTTGCTGGGGCATTAACCACATCCCCCTTACATATACAGGAAATATGGTCTCTGACCCTTTCTTTAAACTTGCAGTTTGTTTTACAAAAATAAAATAAAGAGCATACCTCTCAAAATGTGAAGTGCACCACATTGATCGTATTGCAATCAGCTGAAGCAGAAACATTAAACTTCCACCCCATATCAGGATAAAAAAAATGTTCCATCAGTACTTAGAAAATCAGAAAAATTATACTTTCCACATCTATGGGTACCTAAACCAAAATGCCTATTTTGATGCTTTTCGAGTAACAAAGTAGCCTTTTCAAATTCTTTTTATTCTTGTAATAAAAAGTAGAGCATCCCCACCTATCACAGATATAGAGGGATCCGTAAGTAAAATATGCCAATTTTTATAAATGATGTTCCTAAATGCATTTGTATCAGTACTAAAAGTGAGGGCAACTCTCACTGTGCTGCTGGCTATAGTGTACCTAGCATTATCTTTTATTGGTGTAGCAAAGAAAGGCTTACCCCTATCATTCCTTAGTGTAGTGGATTCCTTAATACCCTTCTCTATTTCTTCAACTTTGTATCCCCTCTTCATAAAATCACTGTGTAGAACACACATACTATTCTCAAAATCAAAGTCATCAATGTGAAGTTGTGATGCCTCATGGCTTGCCCCTTAATAACATTTCAAAATATATGTGAGGGATACATACTATTCCCATGTACATAGGCAGAACAATGACATTCCTTTCTAAACAGACTAGTTGAAAGCTTATTGCCCTGAGTCTTAAAGACCTTTACATCAAGAAAGTCAATCTCACACAGTAATGACTTCATAGTAAACTCCAAAAATTAGGTAATACTATGCAAATATTCAGGAATTCATGCAAACCTTTCTCAGTACCACTCCATATCAAAAGGAGGTAATCCACAAACCTTCTAAAGAAGGGCAATACATGTACCCTACCATACCAATTTCCTAACAAATTGTGTCTCCCACCATGCTAGTATTGCATTGGTGTAGCTACTGGCACACAGAGTGCCCATAGCTATGCCAGAACACTGATGAAAAAATTCTTCATCAAAAACAAAAATATTATGTTCCAGAATCATCTCAAGTAAATAAGCAATCAACTCAATATGAGCATGGTTGTAACTACTATTGTGTGAGAAAAATTTCTTTACCATCATCATTCCTTGTTCATTTGGAATTACTGTGAAAAGTGATCTGACATCTAAGGTCACTAACATACATCCCTCGACATATAAAACACTCTTGTTAAATGTATATACATCATTCAAAAAATGGTCTGAGTCTCTCAGTACATAATCATACCCACCCAATATGGGATATAACAACTTTTCAACAGAGATAGAAAGTGTGGCTCAGTGAGCCACCCTGCCCCCACAACAATGGGTCTAAAAGGAGGAATCAACAGATTCTTATGAATCTTAGTTTACCCTTGGAAACATGGAACCAATGTGTTCTATAACAAAATACTTGTACAAATCTTCGGTTATTGCCCCCCCCCCAATCCAAGTGTAGTACAATGAAGCCCTGAAATTGGATATCATACTTTCAACATCAGTTTGAGAAATATTAATATTTGTGCTAACATCACTCAACATACCTGTCATCATTTTAAAATAATAATCAGAATTCATAACAACAATTAAACCACCTTTATCTGCTGGTGTAATAGCTATAGAATCATCATTCATCAATTGGTTCCATGCCTGATGCTCTGCAAAAGTTAATTTATTAAAACCATACCTTCTATTATTATTAGAAAATAAATCTGAAAAATCTTGTTCACATAACTTCAAAAACACATCTAAAACTGGGAGGTTTGTGGGTATAAAAGTACTAGGGTGCTTAAAAGTCACAGTATTAGAGTCACTACTTTAACTTTTGTATATCAGTTTCAGAATAAGTTGTCTAGCAAAAAAGTCAATAGCAGTATCTACATGATCAGCTCTATGGGCTGGAATAAAAGTCAATCCTCTGTTAAGTACAGAACATTCAATATCAGAAAGTACCTTGTTGGAAATATTCCACACTAACAGCCATTTTGTACAGTCCACATTCTATTTATGGACATGTTGTCCATGCCTTCATTCTGATGTTTCTTCGTCCCTTGAGCTCTGCTCCTGAACTAACATCTGGTTCTCATATCCCTTGTCTTTATTGGTAGGAATAGAGAAAAAAATGACTCTGCCGAAGTCATATCGGTTTTCCGCCTGACAACAGGCATCTGCAAATTCTCTGTTGTCTTAGAGCCAGTGGCCACAAAACCACTTCTAAAGCCCAAAGTTCCATGCACATTATTGGGAGGGGTAGCATAAACATAGGTGCTGCTGGTTGTTGAATTATGTGCTGCTGGACTATGTACATCACCAGTCTCACCAATGACATTATTTATATGGGAGTCGGTAGATTGCTGGTGCTGTTTATCACCAGGTGGTGTTTTTTGTCCTGCACTAGAGGTATATGGTCATGAGAACACATTATTATTTCTAAAGTCACCTAAATCTCTGGCCAGTTTCATTGTCTAATTATTCATTAGCTTATAATCATAGTTGCTGACACTATCAATAACTTCACTAAGTGCTAGATCAACATTGTTTGCTGGCAGCAGTTCATATAGCTGTAATTGTTGGTTCTCAATAGAAGTACTAAGTTCACATTCTCTAGATTCAAAATACTTAATCAGCAGTCTCAAATAATCAAAACTCATATAAAAATCAATTTGTTGCCATTGTGCTAGTAAATCTGGCTATTGGTTGCCATAGGTAGGCATATTCAGCACTCACAACCCCTTAGGAATAATTTTCAATCCTAGGCAGGCTTCAAAATGCAGTCTCTGTAGCTGCATATGTTTTAAACTGAACAAATCATTCCCCAAATGTCTCAGCGTCTCATAAAACAGCTTCCGCTCACCTCCAGCAACATAATTGTTGCTAACTCCTACCTGTATATTTCCCAATAAAAGTGAGTTACTATCCATTTTCAGGAATTTACCCAGCCTTTCTTTAGTTAAACTCATTACCAGTCTCTCTGGGTTACAATCAAATTCTCAGTGTAACCTTTGGCCATGCTCCAATGGGCCTAATCAAACAGGAAACAGCAAAGGAAATAGCAAAGCAAGCAAAGAAAGCCCAAAGAATTAACTTTGTGGTGGGCACATTGTTATATGAAAAACACAGTCCAGGTCTGAACTGTCTGCAAACATAAACAGCTACAGTTAACTTTGTGTATGTATCTACCTGTTTGAGCTAATATTCATTATCCCCTGGAGAGCACTCTGCTTTGGCTTGTAAGCAGCCCCCCCCACACACACACACACTCATCTTCCATTTCTCTTTTATTCCCTTCTGTTAGCAAATAGTATCCATAACTGATCAAATAATGTGTGTATGTTTGTTAATTTAATTGAGAGCACAGTAGCCTACACATACAAGGTTATGCTGTTTTCCACCTGATAAATGGTTAAGAAATTACTTACAGCTTCACAGCAGTTCTTGGTCAAATCTGCTCATCCCGCTCCATTTGTCCTCACTCTGCTCGGGCTCACTCCACTCCTCTCCCTGCCCCCATATCCCACCCACCCCCAATACCTGTAATTTAAACTTGACCAAACCACACCCATCAGAGTTCAAACCACCCAATCTGCTATAGTAATTACAACTAACCCCCCATTACAAATTACTAGCTATCTACAATACATTTGCGTGCACATACAAAAGCGACTACCCAATAGAAATGTACCCAGTAAATACCCCAAAGATTTCATACATAACTTCTAACACTGAATATGTGACTTTATAAGACACCAATACCTTAATGAATAAGAATTTATCTTCCCTCAATACCAATAATTTTTCAACGTCCACACTTACAGGCATAGCACCACTCCCACACCCAAAAGGTCCAATCACAAGCTCATCAGCCCCACCCACACAATCCCTCCCCCACTCCCTATAGCTATCTTGCACTTCAGAAATAGCTTGACTAATCCCATAACCACTCTATCTCCACTCTATTACAATATCTCCAATACCATAATAGTCAAACACCATTATGCCTCTAAAACTCACCTCCTTTGTACTCCTTCCTCTTCTTCTTCTCTTCCTAACATACCTTCACCTTCTCACCAGTCCTCCAAATTCTAGTCACTCTCCTTCCTTTCATATAGCTTTTACATACCTCACATATGTTAAACACCCCACAACCACTATATCCCCTCATCTCTATTTCTTCAAAAGCAACCTCCTATTCCCTTATAAACTCATTCATGTTCACTGTCTCTCATCCCCAATCCCTAACAATACTACTATAACACAACACCCAACTCACAAATGGGACACTAAGCCCTCTAAATTCCTCTTTTCCCATAATCATCAACTTATTACCAACTTTCTCTCTTGTGACATTCACCCAAACCCTGGTCCCTCTCCCACTCTTCATTCAAACCCATTCCTTTCCTCTACCCCTCATCCTGCAAAGCCCTCCTTTCCACTACATTGAATGTTCGAAGCTTATATAACAAGATTCCAAACTTCCATGCCTGACTCCAATATAACCACCCAGATAGCCTATCCGTTACTGAAACCTGGTTAAAGCCACACATAAAAGATCCTGAAATCACTCCCCCCAACTACAATATAAATATAAATGACAGGACCCTCAAAAAAGGTGGCAAAGTAGCTCTTCTGTACTCCTCGTCCCTTACAGTTACTCCCATCATCAAACCCAAACCCCAATTCACCAATGCCGAACTAACCCTGGCCCTCTTCCAGATGAATAGAAACAAACACAAATGTATAGCCACTCTTTACATTCCCCCAAGAGACAATATCCCCATTCTTGAGGATATCCTGTCCTGGTTCTCCTCTAACATTACCGAGACCATAATTCTCTGTGACGTTAATATTAACTGGACCGATATTCAATCTCATACTTCTCCACACAACATAAACTTGTACAACTCCTCACAACTAATAAACTCTACTACCAGGCCCTCAAAACACTTCTTCTCTGGTACTACTGTTGACTGGATTCTTGTTTCCCACCCCCAATACATCTCTGACTGCAGTGCCCTACCTGACACTCTTAGCGATCATCTTCCCTCTTTCCCTCGTCGCCTTCCCTCCTCCTTATAACTATCCCACACTTATATCTCCTCCCGCTCTCTCAAAAACATCAACACTGACACCTTCTCTAGCTCTCTAAAATGCACAAACTGGAATCCTCTAAAAACCCTCTCCCAAGATAATGCGGAAGCCTACTTTAATACTGCATTCTTAGACCTGTTAAATATCTTTGCTCCCTGCAAAACCAAAAGAATTAAAAGTAAAACTGTCCCATGGTTAAGTAAAGAAACAACAACCATTATGCATTTCCATGACAAAGCCTGGAAACATTACCAAAAAACTTGTTGCATCTCACCACAAATCCTACTTCTCCACCCTTCAAAATAACCACAAGACCAACACCAAAAAAATCTGGAATGGCATCTCCACCATCCTCAATCCTGGCAAAAGAGACAACCCCTGCCCTGACCCAAATGTCCCAGACCTCTCCTTAGCCACCCAATTTAACCCCTTCTTTATTGATTCTGTAGCCAAACTAACTACTTCCTTCCCCAACAAAGCTTCACTTCCACCTCCTCCTATCTCTCCCTCCCCTAACACTATCACCTCCCAACCTCCTTCCTTCACTATCAGACTCATTCCTACCTCCACCATAAAAAACTGCTTCGGAAACTGGAACCATGCTCAAATGGCCCTGATGACCTTCCTTCCTACTTCCTCAAAATTGCTGCTGATGCCATCACCTTTCCCATCTCCATTCTAATAAACCGCTCAAGCCAAGGAAACCATGTACTCTACTCTGGATAAAGCCCTATATCACTCCCCTTCACAAAGGAAGTAATAACAACAACATTCCAAATTTCCAGACAATTGCTATCTTATCCCCAATCTCAAAAGTTCTAGAAAAGTATATCCATCTACAACATCTACCCTACCTCATAGACAACCACCTACTTACCCCCACACAACATGGTTTTAGACCTGGCCACAGTACCACAACCGCTCTCCTCTCTTTCCTCAACACCATCAACAAAGCCTGGGATTCCAGCTGTCTAGTGTCCACCCTGCTTCTGGACTTATCCAAGGCCTTTGACACTATCTCCCATAACATTCTCCTCTCTAAACTCTTTAATCTAAACCTATCCCACTCTTCTGTCAACTGATTTTCTAGGTACCTCTCTGACAGATAGCAAGCTGTCAAATGTAAAAAAAAAAGCCACCTCCTCCTTCCTTAATACACCAATAGGTGTACCCCAGGGTTCCATATTGGGTCCCCTACTGTTCAACATTTTCATAAATGACTTCACCAAAACATTCCTAGTGCTAAACCGATTGAATATGCAGATGACTCTATGTTAATATGCTCCACCACTTCCACTCTCTTAAAACTAACTCATGATGCTTTCTCTTATACTGAAAGCTGGATGATAGACAACCACCGAATCAACAAATCAAAAATTAAAATTATGCTATTTTCCCCTTCAAAAAGTACCATTATAGACAAGAACTCATTCTCCATTACTAGTCAAAACAATACCTCTCTCAAGGTAGCATCCCATGCAAAGCTTTTAGGAATCCTTATTGATGAACAGTTAAAATTTGATACCCTCCTACTAACCAATATAAAGAAATCCCACCAGAAATGAGGTATGCTCTACTGCTATAACCGCTATATCATTCCCACTACTAAACTTGTACTCTCTAGCACCTTCCTCATTCCTTTTCTCTTATATAGTGCCCTACTTCTTACCAACCTTCAATCTTCTCTAAAAACAAAGCTATCCTCCTGTTATAACAAAATTTCTAAGTTTCCTACCGGCTATAAATCCTCTTCCCACCACTGCAATGCCCTACACAAACTAAATTGGCTTAAACTTCCCAACCATCTTACCTACCTTCAACTTACTCATACCCATAAACTCATCTTTATTCCCTCCATCTGCCTCCTCCTTCAAAATGCACATTCCCAACAGACTTCTAAGATCCAATAACCAGAATTTGCTTGAACTGCACAAGCCTGCTCATCCTCCAGGCAAACCCCTACTAACCTTTTCCCTAGCTCGCCTCTGGAACTCCCTGCCACCTCTTATTCATAGTACTGGCAACCACTCTACCTTTAAGACATTGCTTCATTCCCATCTCAAAACCCTCTGGGAATGATCCTGCTCACATCCCACATGACTCACCTCTTTCTTCCCCATTTCTCACGCTCCTTTACTTCTCTCTTCTCTTCATCATACTGAGCTTCTCTGACTACTACCATCTTCATTTGTCTCATTTACTTGTAGTCTTGCTCTACTTTTTTCTTATTGCCCCACCCTTCTTACATTCAACAATTAACACCTCTTAACCCCTACCCTACTTTAACTCTGCTAAGATTTCATGTAAAACTGTAATGTCAACCCTGTTTTATTTCACATTGTAACAAATCTAACAGGAATATGTACCAATGGATTTTTCTTATTTTAGACTTATTTGTGTGTGTGTGTGTGTGTGTGTGTGTGTGTGTGTGTGTGTGTGTGTGTGTGTGTTTAATTTTACCTTTTGCTTTTTTGACTGTATTTTCACTGTAATCATGGATTTTTATCATGTTGTGTAATACCATAGTTCTTCAGTAGTATTATATAACTGTAAATGCATTGTCTTCATATTAAATTGTTGCTCATGCAGCTTTTCTTCCTGGGACTACATTGAAAACGGGCTCTTCTAGGCCCAATGGACTATCACAGTAAACAAACTGTAACATAAATAAATAAATAAACAAATAAATAAATAAATCCAAGATAAGCACTAGAAAAGCACACACACACACACACACACACACACACACACACACACACACACACACACACACACACACACACACACACACACACACACACACACACAAAGACTGAGTAAAACAACCACCATGTAAAAATGAACGTATTTAATAAAACTGGTAAGCACATTTGTTATATAAAATAGCATATTCAGAACAAAAATGAGAACATACAATATCCACATTTAAATAGAATTACATCACAACCTGTTACGCAACTAAACAATCATAGGAACCACATATTAAAGATACCGGTACCAGATTTCTATAAACATGAAACAAAAAAAAAAAGATTTTTCTAAGAGAGAAATAAAAAAGCAAATATCTAAAAAATGCAGATATCATATAAGCGTGCATAAGTTGCTTCTTCCTCAAACTCTAGATTTTAAAATTGGGCTTAGATGGATATGTTCATTTAATACATGACTCTTATGATACTGTAGTGAGATTATCCATCTAATCTCCTTTAATTCAGTCTCATTTTCTACATACCCCATTCTAATGTCAGTCCCCACCAAACCTATACCTGCAAACATAAAAGTGTGGCTAGCTACAAATGTATTAACTTGCTTTCCTAAGGCATTAACCAAGTTCCCCTTATATATACAGTAAAGATGGTCTCTGACCCTTTCTTTAAATTTGTGGTTTGTTTTGCCATCATAAAATGAAGAGCATAACTACATTGATGGTATTGGAATCAGCTGAAGCAGAAAAAGGAAACTCCCACTCCATATAAGGATGAAAAAATGTTCCATCAGTACTTAGAAAATCACAAAAATTACACTTTCTGTATCTACGGGTACCTAAACCAAAATGCTTATTTTTGTGCATTTTCTGGTAACATAAGTACCCTTTTCAAACACTTCTTATTCTTGAAATAAAAAGTAAGGCACCTCCCAATGATCTCAGATATAGAGGGATCTGTAACTAAAATATGCCATTTTTTAGAAATTCTAAGTATATTTGTATCACTACTAAAAGCAAGGGTAACTCTCACTGTGCTGCTGGCCCTAGTACTCCTAATATTACCTTTTATTGGTTCAACAAAAAAGGGCTTAGCCCTATCATTCTTTAGCACAGTGAATTCCTTAATACCCTTCTCTGTTTCTTCAACTTTGTATCCCCTATTTATTAAACCACTGCATAGAACACATATACTATTCTCAAAATCAATTTCATCAACGTGGATGCCCTCATGGCCTGCCCCTTATCAACATTTCAAAATGCATGTGAGGGGTGCATACTATTCCGATATACGTAAGCAGGACAATAACATTCCTTTCTAAACAGACTAACTGAAACCTATTGTCCTGAGTCTTAGACACCTTTACATCAAGAAAGTCAATCTCTCACAGAGATGACTTCATAGTAAACTCCAAAAATGAGGTTGTACTATGTAAGTATTCCAGGAATTCACTCAAACCTTGTTCAGTATCACACCACATCAAAAAGAGGTCATCCACAAACCTTCTAAAGAAGGGAATACATGTACACCTCCTTCCAATTTTATAACAAATTAAGTCTCCCACCATACTAGAACTGCAATGGCATGGCTATGGGCACAAGGAGTGCCCATAACTACTCCAGAACACTGAAAAAAAATTGTTCATCAAAAATAAAAATATTATGCTCCAGAATGATCTCAAGTAAATAACTAATCAACTCAATACGAGCATGGTCATAACTACTATAGTGTGCAAAACATTTCTTTACCATCATCATTCCTTGTTCATTTGGAATTAATGTGAAAAGTGATCTGACATCTAAGGTCACTAACATACATCCCTC
The DNA here is from genome assembly GCF_019279795.1 of Protopterus annectens. Lineage (NCBI taxonomy): Eukaryota > Metazoa > Chordata > Ceratodontiformes > Protopteridae > Protopterus > Protopterus annectens. Next base: position 673,925,737 of record NC_056732.1, read on the forward strand.
GACATATAAACCACTCTTGTTAAATGTATATAGCTCATTCAAAAAATGCTCTGTGTCCCTCATTACATAATCATACCCATCCAATAATATAACAACTTTTCAACATAAATAGAGAGTGGCTCAGTGAGCCACCCTGCCCCTGCAACAAGGGGTCTAAAAGGGGGAATCAATAGATTCTTATGAATCTTAGGTAATCCTTGGATACACAGAACCAATTGTGTTTCTATAACAGAATACTTATGCACATCTTCAGTTATTGCCCTCTCAATTAATTAATGATCGAGGTTATGAATATATGTGAAAGGAATCACTTCATACCCATTCTTGGAGCAACAATACGAGATCATATTAGTTCATCAGTCCATCAGTTATGGGTACACAAACATACACACATATCACTAACAGGAATGATAATTATAAGAATTTCTTTATTACAGTATTTCATTTGGACACCTAGTATATTATAAGCATACTTACTAAAAACTGGAATATTTTGAGAAATGACAAACATATTAGAGAACATGTAGATTTGGCTCCAAGCATTGTTTATAAGAAGGGGCAAAACCTCAACGTTTTATTTGAGATTAAATCAGTACAACAATCAAAGCACTTTGGGATGGGGAAATGTGGCTGCTCCTCATATTGCAAGTATATTTTAAGTGGTAAATTGGTTGTCATTAATGATATCCAGCTTAGACCTAAAACATATTCTAATTGCAATTCTTCTAAAGTCATTTGTTGTGCTCAAAGTCAACACTGTGAAGGGTTTTATGTTGGTAAGACAGAAAGGCATCTACATAATAGAATTTATGAACACATGATATTAGAACTAAAAAGGATAGCAATGCCCTTTCCAAACATACCATGGAATACCCTGACCACACCTTTAAATTCTTCATTTTAGAATGATTTGTCCTGTCAGAGACAAGGTGCCCATGGACACTCAGTCTGGAAAAACTTGAAACTTAATGCCATGAACTGGCCTGATTTGAATGACCAAATATCCATCACCTGTATTTTAAAACTGAAATCTTTAGAAAGATGATGGTTGCAATATGTCAGTACATTATAAGTATGTAAAAAATCAGAAGCATATGTATGAATTAACTTTAATTTTATTGTAATTCATGTCAGTTTTCTTCCTGCATGGCCCTTTAAATCTTCTAAAAATCCTCTTTAAATTCTCCCAAAGGAAGCATGACATCACTGGGGGCTTGGCATTCATGTGATCTATTTTTCCTTTCTTAAACTGGTGTATATATGGACTCAGTTTTTTAAACATGGTTTGATCTGACGAAGTTTTCATTAAGAAGATGAGAATGCTTATACCTTTTACTTGTTTTTATCAGTATTTCAATAGTAAAGCCACCTTTTTACTGTGAATTGTGACTCCAGGTGAGCTGTGTCCATACTTTTGAACTACCAGTATGGTGATTCCTGATATTATCGTCATGTTCGAAGGGGCTGTTACATTTAATGGTAACTCCAACATTGGAGCTGAGGACACTTCCTGTGCTGATGCACTGGCTGCAACCTGTCCTTCTGTGGCATGCTGAGTCTGACTGGTGTGTACACAAGCACAGGATTTTTGTCTGTTGAAGGGTGACAGGATATAGCTATCTCATTACCTATGTCTAACACTGACACCATGAGAGGTTGGCATAATGGTTAAGGTGTTTACCTTACCAGCACAAGGTGCAAGGTTTGATTCTCACATGGGACAATTGGGTAGCTTAAAATGGTCCACAAAGGCAGTTAGTATAGTACTAATCTATGAACCTATGAACCTCTGGCTGCACTGGAATTTGTCTAACATATCCGTAGGACCCAAGCAGTTCCCTGATCTCAAGCATGCCTGCATCCATCTTTGATGAACTTGACAACATAGCATCTGTGAAAACACCGAAGCATTATGCAGTCTGTGAATGAACCCTTCACCAACACCTGCAGTCCAGTGAAAGTAATCCTATATATCAAATAATGTGACATATTAAAAATGGATCATTAGCATATAGTTCCATTGTTACCTATTTCTGCAGCAACTTTTCCTTTTACAAGGAGCAGTTCCAATGAATCTTGTATTTATGACACTTACTTTAAAATATTCCAATAAATGAAAGAATGACAAATACTAATTTTATATTATTCTTTATTGATTGTCCTAAATTGAAAAAAATGTTTCTGTACATGTATAGCATTTACTGGCCAATGACATTAAAAACAAAAAATAAGAATCTGGAAGAACATCTTATTAAGCAAATACACTAGGCAAATGCTTTATTTCATATAATTCATCTGAGTGTAATAATTGTCATTGTTTGATGTTGTATCTGATTTTTAAGGGGCACATTGTCTTCCCATCACTGGCAACTGTTACTGCATGGATCTACAATGAAATATGGAGTTAGCAAACCATCTACTTGTAGTTCTAATTCAGATTTTCAAGGGAAGAGCATGGGTCTTTCTCATAAACCATGTCAAGATTTATGTCACTATTGCCTAAGCAGCTCAAGAGCTTCTATGATAATGGCATACCAGCGTAAAAAAGTGGATCCCTTTTATGCTCTTTCATTACAGCCCATGGGAATTCTCTATAAATATCTTATTTCACTTTCTTTTCAAGAAGAGGAAGACATATCTGCCCATGTGCTACACCAAATGCCTATGCTTTAGGATCCCAGTGAATGTTTTAATGCTATATAGATGCAATACATCAAGAGAGACAAATATTACAGAAACATTTCAAAGAAATTCTCTTACAAGCAGGAAAAAATAGCTGTTGGAATGCTATCATAGTTTTTCTGGGTTTAGTCCTAAAGGCATCTAAAGGCATGCAAGACAAAGAAGAGTGTGGATAGAGAAGAGATGTGTTGTATATTGCTTCCAGTGTTGAGTCCGCTATCTGATTTACAGTGCCCAAGCCTCCAAATGTAAGTTGTACAGGAACACTGCATGTCTTGCTGATACAGGAGAAGAGCTGTCATCTCTTTTTGGCTGTTAAACAAAAACAAGACTAAAAAGTAGATTTTCTTGGGGTGCTGAGCTCAAATCCAGAAAACAAATGTTCAAGCTTGGACTAAAAATGTTTAAAATAAATGTCTGTTTAAATGAGAAAGGAGTAATGAGCATTACTTTCAGAAGCTTCTCTATGCATGCTACATATGTTTAAATATGTTATGTGTTTTGGCTTTTCCCGGTTAGGGGTCGCCACAGCAGAACTCCGGTCCACTAATGATTGGCAGTAGATTTTTACATACTGAGTTGCCAGCTCTGACACACAACCTTCAACGAAGGTATGCCCATTCACGCATGTCTCCACACAGAAGACACTCTAGCTGGGAATCAAACAGGACAACGTCTTACTGTGAGGCGACAACGCTACAGCAGCACCACCACCGCAGTTACATATGTTTAAATATGCCCATGTATTAATATAAACTAGTCAAATATCTTGATATTTGGATATTGTTAATGTTTTCAATTTACTCTGCTTATGATATCTGTTTACTATATGACATTTAAAAACATAAGAAAGAGGAACACATTAGAGTCAACAAATTTTGCAACAGTTGAAGTGTTTATGGAGGGATATTCAGTCAAGATTAATAATATGGGTTTTGCATTATCATTTGAATTCTGCTTGCATAACATCTTGTTCACTGATTAATGCTTTATCTTTTAAATCAAAATATTTCATTAAATATTAAATGATTCTTAAATGGGTTGGTACTATTTTTTTTCTCTTGTTTTATTAATTAGACTCTTGCTGCAGTTAACCTTAAAAGTCATTAATAAGTTCTACTGATTAATTTTAATACAGGTTTAGGCAGATATTTAAAATTACTATTATTATTTTTTGTTATCTCTTGTAAAGATCATTGAAATTGTATTTTCCAAAGTTGTTTCCTATCCAGTTCAGTAGTAAGAAATGGATAAACTGTACAACACCCAATAAGGCTGAACAGCAAACTACAGCTGGTTTTGAAGACATTTGCCTTTTAAAGAAGCCATTGATAACCCCTAATCCTTGATAAAATAATTAATTGGTGTATACATGCAGCATAAACTAAGGATGTCAAAAGAAAAGGACTTTTTGTGCCATGGGAGCAGTGATTCATCATTTCATTACCTAAGAGGAAAATGTCTCATCCATTAAGCATTCATCTGTGTTAGTAGCACTGAAATCAATTGTGTAGGACACTGGATTTTGCAAAACTGCATGTTCAGAATACCAAGTGATGTTATTACATAAGAACTAGTCCTCTTTATAATTGCAGATTAATATACTGTACTGCTGTTGGTATTACAATGTGTCCTGGGAGCTCTGCTGTAAATAACTAGTATGACATATTTTAAAGAAGGAAAGTAACACATTATTTTGTTTATTTCATTTAAAAGGATGCATGGCACACCTTTATCCCTCTAAAAAGTCTGGCATATATTAAGACTGTCTATGGAGTGGATAAAGGGGCACCCTTCTTTGCAGAACGAATTAACAAAAAAATAATCACCAGAATCTGTCAGAATGGTATACTGAGTACAACTGTCAAGCTGTACTAGCATTACAAAATTCTTTGATCTGCACAAATGCCCTGTGGAGGTCCAATATTCTGCATTAATACCACACTATCCTGCAAGTGTCAGAAAGCCATTTGTGCTTTCACAGACATTTTCCTGAGTCACAGGCTGGTAATAATGTTAAAAGTGGTTCCTTATGAGGTAGTGAAGTACCAGTTCTGGTTTGAGTTTCTTAAAAAAATAATGGAAGTCTCAGCAACAACAGATGTATAAATACAGAAAGCAGCTAATTTAGATTGTTCCTTTAGTACCATAGTTTGGACAAAAACATTCAGCTGCCTATTACATAACAACATTAACTACAAAACTATCGATGCAGCCACTTTTCAGTTAAATCTGTGTGACGATAAGCCAGTTTTTTGCAGCAATGAACATAAAAATGCTTTAAAAGATCTTTAAACAAGAAAGGTGATAATGTAAAGAATATAATTCACAAAGAAACAAACACAGATACTTTATGGGAATTGTGGTTTCAAATTACACTGATGCAGTAAGAATTAATGGGCAGTAAAACGTATGGCTCTTAAACTAATAATCGGTGTCATGTCAGTGGTGCAACAACTAGCATAATTGCCGTTAGTGCAGGAGGTTTGCTATTGCCACACCAGGCAAATGAATTGGTTGCTGCACACCTGAGTGTGCTGCTCTTTGGATGAGATCTGTTGCACCTAGCAAAAAGAGTAGGTAACGTTCCCTGAGGCCCTGGCTATATTTCCCTCAGTAGTATAAATAGCACCTCAGTTCTCCAATAAAAAGAGGTCATTAACTTAGTCAACAAAGAATAAATAAAAATCTGTTCAATTTATAATGGAAATATAAAGAGAAGTTACCACATGGACTACACCAAGTGTTGCAGCATAGTTATAATACAACAAACTTCATCTTGATCTTTATTGTCCTCAAAAAAAGAAAAATGAGACCCTTCCTACCTGAATTTATAAAATACTTGTATCACACTGCTCTATGCAAATATAATACAAAGAAGCACAGCATTTTGCCTGTTTGAGGTCTTGTTAGTTAAAAACAGAATCAACAACATCCCACTGGCACTCTTAATAATATTGCCAACAGTTGTAAATAGTGTTTTAGTACATTACCTGCATAATTTATTAGAGTATGCAAAGAATGAGCCCAGGGCCTAATGCAGTCCAACAAACCATCTTAAGTCATAAGACAAATAGTAGGCAACTAAAAGGAAGAAATCAATTAAATAAATGTTGACTTTATTTTTTGTATGTCTATAATCCAGGTTCCTTTTTTGTTCATTATATAATATATAATCCAGAAAAGAGGCACTCCCATGCAGTCATTCCTTGATTATCTAAAACATCTCATTAAAATGCATAGACTGCGCTGCTGTTCTTCCATTTCCCATAACGGGATTTACAAGACTATGCAATGCACATTTTGATGTCTAATTTGATATTTTGATGTCTGATTTGCAGATCAGCTATGGGGCAGTGTATCCAGTAAATTATATTACTGTCTCTGCTACCATTCTCCAGACAGCATCTGGAAGGCATGCTACTCTATACTTATACAATTGTATGCATCGCTAATAAAGTCAGTGCTGCAAAATGATTATAAGATATTCTGCTACCATTGTGACTATGGGTCAAAAATAAAATGAATTGCACTCTAAAAACTGCTGAAAGTGCGGACTGCACACGATAAGAGAAAGCCGGTAAAAGCAAGTTACAACTTTATTGTTGCAAACCACAATCCAAATAATTCCTAGTAAAGGTAAGCGCTTTTGGCAAGTTGAAATAACCCGCCTTCATCAGACAATTAGTGAAACAAGGGCAAAAACATTTTATACTTAACAATTAGAACAGCAGCCCAATGATATAGAGCCGCATTAGTTAATTAAGGTAGCTCCTTAGAAAACTTAAAGAGGTATGAGTTACCAAAAACAGTTGAAAAGAAGCACTACAAACAATAAAATTACATTGCAGTAATAAAATAAATAATATTACAACCTTACAAACCAAGTGAGTGTACTTTAAATGCATAGAAACATAGATGCAAATGCGCATGAAATAATGCAGCAATAGAATAAGCAAAAGCACCAAAATTACTGCACAGCTAAAATAGAACACCCTGAAAAGTCCGGTGTTTGCCGTGCCTCCAGTCAACTACAACTGTAGGAAATTAAATTGAACAACCAAAATGGACTTTTCAAAGACGTCTTGAGTACATTGCTATATATGCAGCGATAATTATTCAAAACTAAATTGAACATGATCAGCACTAACCAAAATTAAACAGCAATATAAACATGTAATGAAACTCCTACGTCATATGCTAGTGGTGAATTAGGCTACAATGCCACAAAAGATTGAATAGCCTTTCATACTTGGAAGTTCAAATCAATCAAGTTGAAGCTCGAGATAAATGCAAATGATACTGAAATAAATAAGTGTTTAAAATGTTTACCTATTATGGGAAAGCCATTTTAAAACATATTTAATTGACAGACCCTCATTAATACCAGGAGATATGTGAGCCCTGGTCCTAATCTGCCATAACAGCTCGTCCATTTCTAAACGCAATTGCCAAGGTCCGCCCCTGATGTCAATGTCTCTCTGTTGTAAAACACAGAAGTGAAAGGAATGCCCTGTGTACTCTATACAGTGTCTGGCTAGGGCATTAGTAACATCTTCTTTAATGATGGCATGTTGGTGTTCGTAAATTCTGCTTTTTAGCTTTCTCTCGGTTTTACCGATATAGAACGCCCTACATAGGTCACAGAGTGCTACATAAGTCACCGCCTTGGATTCACAATTGTGATGTCCAGTGACCTTATATTCCTTACCATTGATGTTAAACTTGTTCACTACCTTAATGTGTTTACATTGGGAGCATGCTCCGCATCTAAACATACCATTAGGTCTGTTAGATGTATGATGTGGCCTTTTTTCTAAAATGCTTTTCATGTTCTCACCTCTCCTGTATGTGATCTTAGGAGATTCGCCCAAAACCAGGCAGAGGGATCTATCATGTTTGATAATTTCCCAGTTTTTGTTGACAACTTCTTTGATTTTCAAAGAATCAAAGGAATAAGTGTGTAAAAGCTGGTCTTGAAGGTAGTCCTATCATGATTTGTGTCATCAACAAAAATAGGCCTGTCTTGGAGAGGTGTGGGGTCATCAAGGAATGTTGAAGTAGCATTACTATGTCCTAACAATAAAGGGACAAAATGACCTGAGTCACGTTTATGCGTGACCTCTGTTACTACTGCAGCTACAAGAGACCTTGGGTAACCCCTTGCTAAAAACATGTTAGTGAGGTTAGAAAACCACCGGAGAAGGATCAAAGAAGTCCGGTGACAAGCACACTGCAAACTACCTCACAATACTGCTGATGTGAGTACTGTTCCAATTGAACCAATCTTCAAATTCAGTTAGACTCTAAAACTCCATATAAAGGCTCTGCAGACAGTTCAAAAACTAGGACTTTTATTCCAACGAACAACAAGAGAAAAAAACTGATTTAGTCACAAGCGCTTTCGCCTGGTCATACCAGGCTTTTTCAAGTGTAACTGAATTAAAAAACAACAAGCTTTTATACTAAAAGCACATTGCCCTTGTTACAATTAAATTGTTCCATCACACCAATTATGCAAAATACCTAATTAATTGTAAATCAAGGATTTTATCCCTGCAGGGTTCTTTGTGCAAAAAATGCTTGATTATACAACACATATAATTAATATTAAATGCTCTTTGGAAACTATTAAATAAAAATAAAAAATATATATATATTTTTGAAATTTTTAATCCTAAATATTATTACACCTTCAAATGCTGTTAAAAATATAAATTAAAAAATGCTCCCAGTAACTTTGATTAAATAAAATGACTGTGAATGAGCTTGACTGCAATTGCGTTCCAGTATGTTATGAACTAATAAAATGTTGGATAGGCTTGGGTAAGCTCAATGGTGTGCTTCCAAATGCACCCCTGCATACCAAAAACTGCTCCCCCTTCACATTTACTTGTAATAAATACATTAAAAACGATAAAACTGCCTTTAAGAACTATTTGAACAAATGACATGCTTACCAAAATAGAAATAAAAATAAAAATAAAAAGAAAAAAATAGAAAGCAAAAATGTGACCAACAATAAAAAACTGCTTTGAATAAAAAACTTGAGACCAAGTTGTGGGGAATTATAATATGCTCCTTTACTTTTTTAAAACTGGTGCCAAACTTGTAGCCTCATTTAAACCAGGATGTTTGGTTGCATTTAACTGCAATGTTAGTGAGGTTGTTACATTCTGCTAGGAAGTCATCTGAGTCAGTTACCATACGGGCAGCTCTAACTATCTGCCCTTTGACAACCGCTTTCTTTTGATGATATGGGTGGTTACTTGAAAAATGTAAAAAAGCGTTGGAATATGTTGGTTTTCTATATATCCGACTTGTGAATCTTTGATTAACTCTATCCTTAGTTAATAAAATATCGAGGTAGTAAATCTCACAATCTTGAATATTGTAAGTAAATTCTAGAAAATCTGTTGTTTTTGTGATTCTGTCTATGAATGTCGGAATCAACGCTTTTTCACCATTCCAGATGCAAAAAATGTCATCCTGGTAACGAGTATACCAGGTGACATGTTGCATAAAGAACTCATCCTTAAAAAGAAAGGTAGACTCCCAGTGAGCAAGCACTGCGTTGGCAAAGGTTCCACCACAAGGTGAACCCATGGCAACGCCCGAGGTTTGTAAATAAAACTTCCCTTCAAAGATAAAGAAATTGTTGGATAAAACAATTTCCAACAGAATTTCTATAAGATTGATGGTATCATGTTCAGCATTTTTTGCCATCATGAACTCCCTCACCCACGCTAGGCCAATCTGTTGAGGAATGACAGTGTAGAGGTCCTTGACATCAATAGTGAGAAGCACCATTGTGTCATTGTAAGAAAGCTTATTAATGTTGCTTAAAAATGACCACGAGTCCTTACAAATGTGCTTCTCGCTACCAATCAAGGGTTTCAAAACACTGTCTACATATTTCGCACATGCTTGGGTGATAGAACCTCTCCCATCTATGATGGGTCTGAAAGGAGGCGCAACCAGACTTTTATGTAGTTTTGGTGTGCCAAAGAATACAGAAATTCTTGGGGCCGCCATGGTCAAATATTTAAAAGTGTCCAAGTCGATGTAACCCTCCAAGAAAAGGACATTGAGTATGTTGTTAAATTTCCTATAAGCCCCATGGATCTCATTGAGAGATGATATTGCATAGGCCGGTGAATCAAGATGTTGGACCATATATTCTACGTATTTATAATGGTCCATGAAAACTATCCCCCCACCTTTGTCTGGTTTCATAGCTCTTATGTGACAATCTTTTATTAAATGGATGAAATCCCTTTCCAAGAGAGCAATGTTAGGAAAATTCTTCTGGTTGTTATACATAACATGATTCTTAATGGCCCACATGTCCATCTCACACATTTTTTCAAAAGATTGCAAGGTGGGATGTAGTGGGGGGTTATAAGAGCTAGCTACCCTAAGTAGACTAACTGCAGTTGAATCATTACCCATAATACAGTTTAAATTGAGTTTACGTATAAATACTTTAAGATCAATAATCAACCTCCCTATGTCCATAGGGCGCCCTGACACAAAAGAAAAATCCTTGGCAAGAAAGTCAATAATATCCTGTGATATGACCAAAGAAGTATAATTATACACAGTAAAGTCCCCGTTGGAGCTCTGGTACAAAGTTGGATGAACACCAAAGTTCGTTAGGTCTATCACCTCCTGCGACCACTTCTCCTGTTCCTCGCGTTGGACTGAGGTTGAACACGGGGGCGATTGTTTCCCCGGTGGTTGTTGACTACTTGAAAATCCTGATCGTTGATGTTATTATGAAAATCAGGGTGGTCAGTTACTGGAGGGGTCAGCTCGTCTGCTGCAGGAGGAGGATTTATAGTGTTTCTGTGGTCGTTGGTGTTGAGTCTAGGGCTTCTTCTAACAGGTCTACTATTACCATTGTTGTTACTGGTGTTTTCAGTATTGAACTGGGGAAGCTGAATATGATTAGAACCAGCTGTTGAAAAATCACCAGGGTTATTAATTAAACCCTGGGTAAGTCTAGGATAAGCGCATTTGTTTGCATAATCCTTGATGTCCCTAGCTAGTTTCTTTTTCTTATTAGAAGTTAATTTGACAAGGGTGGCGTCAATGCTAGAAAAAATCCTACAAAATTCGTACTTGTAGCGAGGGAACTCAGCATCTGATTTAATTTCTGCTTCCAATATTTCAATTTCCGATTTTAAATTACAGATGTCAGCATTATAAAACCCTATTAAGGCTAGTAAAAATTCGAACCCTTGTCTGTCAAAGAGTTCGGTCAGCTCATGGTAAAAAGGTGAAGCTTCTGTTAAACCAGCTGGAAAGCGCCATTGGCGTAGTCCTTTAGGAATGACTTTGTTTCTAATACATTCCTGTAGATATGCTGTCTCCAACTGTAATTTTTTACATTTAAACAGTTTTACATCAAAAGTATCAATTTTACTATCCAAGTTCTGATTGCCCACAACCAGAGACTCAGGGTTATTATCTTGCATGTTGTTACTGCTTGTGAAAAAGCTATTATTGTCTAAAAAGTTTTTAATAACTGGGATCCCATCCACATAACGAGTGCCAGTCGCAATCGTTCTTGTTTGTGCTACAGGTTGGACTGGGTCCCTTGAAGATGAATTATTAAGAGCTAAAAGATGCTGCTGTGTACCTGTAATTGCTGCATTGCGACCACATGCCTCAGTAGAAGAAGTATAGTTAGCCGACAAACGAGGTGAACGCTGACCGTTAGGAATGGAAGCTTCACCGGATCCGTTGCAGTTGAATTAATGTCACTTGGCGGAATGCTCGTTGTTACAACCGGATTAGAAAAGGCATCCACCTTCTGCGTTAACACATCCACTCGATGAAGCAATACTTCAATAAGTTGTGTAAGATTCGTTTGGTGAGAGTCCAAGCTGTTATTGCCCAAGTCCCCTTGTGAAAAAATGAGCGGTGAACCAGCATCTCTAGTGGCGTCTGCCATAAAACCACGAATACAACCGACAAATATGAAAGAACCAAAAACTGCTGAAAGTGCGGACTGCACACAATAAGAGAAAGCCGGTAAAAGCAAGTTACAACTTTATTGTTGCAAACCACAATCCAAATAATTCCTAGTAAAGGTAAGCGCTTTCGGCAAGTTGAAATAACCCGCCTTCATCAGACAATTAGTGAAACAAGGGCAAAAACATTTTATACTTAACAATTAGAACAGCAGCCCAATTATATAGAGCCGCATTAGTTAATTAAGGTAGCTCCTTAGAAACCTTAAAGAGGTATGAGTTACCAAAAACAGTTGAAAAGAAGCACTACAAACAATAAAATTACATTGCAGTAATAAAATAAATAATATTACAACCTTACAAACCAAGTGAGTGTACTTTAAATGCATAGAAACATAGATGCAAATGCGCATGAAATAATGCAGCAATAGAATAAGCAAAAGCACCAAAATTACTGCACAGAAAAATGAGACCCTTCCTACCTGAATTTATAAAATACTTGTATCACACTGCTCTATGCAAATATAATACAAAGAAGCACAGCATTTTGCCTGTTTGAGGTCTTGTTAGTTAAAAACAGAATCAACAACATCCCACTGGCACTCTTAATAATATTGCCAACAGTTGTAAATAGTGTTTTAGTACATTACCTGCATAATTTATTAGAGTATGCAAAGAATGAGCCCAGGGCCTAATGCAGTCCAACAAACCATCTTAAGTCATAAGACAAATAGTAATCAACTAAAAGGAAGAAATCAATTAAATAAATGTTGACTTTATTTTTTGTATGTCTATAATCCAGGTTCCTTTTTTGTTCATTATATAATATATAATCCAGAAAAGAGGCACTCCCATGCAGTCATTCCTTGATTATCTAAAACATCTCATTAAAATGCATAGACTGCGCTGCTGTTCTTCCATTTCCCATAACGGGATTTACAAGACTATGCAATGCACATTTTGATGTCTAATTTGATATTTTGATGTCTGATTTGCAGATCAGCTATGGGGCAGTGTATCCAGTAAATTATATTACTGTCTCTGCTACCATTCTCCAGACAGCATCTGGAAGGCATGCTACTCTATACTTATACAATTGTATGCATCGCTAATAAAGTCAGAGCTGCAAAATGATTATAACATATTCTGCTACCATTGTGACTATGGGTCAAAAATAAAATTAATTGCACTCTATTTGAATGAAGTGGTATGTAGTGTTCAGTGCTGTATTGTGTTCTTGTATAAATAAAATATGTCAAAGTTCTCCCAGAAGTTCTGGAAAAGTACACACCTGGTACATCAATAATTACCTCACCTTTAATGTTAGTAAATGTATCACCATGACACTTGACAAAAAGCACATAAATTATAAAATCCAAGTAGACAGTCAAACGATAAAGGTAATATTATCATTAACCATGTAGGGATAATGAAAGGCAACAATTTAAAGTTTGGCCAGTGCATTCCTTCCAAAGTCAGGAAAGTGTATTCTGTAGTCCATTTATTGTAAGGTGTATTTTAGTCATACTAGGTAGATCATTACAATAGCTTTCACTTCAGTTGTTTGCATCATTATTGAAGACAGCATGTTGTACTGATACCTTGGAAGAAGCCACACCAAATGACTTCAAAGGTAGAATTCCCTCCTAGAAAAATCATACGCTTGGGAAACTTGGACTATTGAGAAAGGCTTCAGGAGTTGTTATAAATTTAAACTCTGATCTAGAGAAGACATGTGTCTGGTCCAGAAGGTAATGCCTGATTCTGTTTGAAGGTCTGTGCCTGTTATGAACAGCTGGAGAAGCAAAAAGTAAATTAAAATATGTAAATACATTAGTAGACAAACAAACCAATAAACACAGTAAACAAGCATGGCAGATGCATTACACAACACATAGGACTATGAAGAATTCAGTCATTATATTTTTCAAAAATAATATTTATGTTTAAAGATGTGTGTATATGGGTGTAGTGCAAAATGTCAGACTGAACTTGGTTGATGTAAGATATGTGAAATAGATTTGACTGAATCCCATTTAGTCAATCTTTTTAGCAAGTTTCTAAATCTTACAGGAAAATGGCACCCTGCAATAAGACCCATTACAGAACCCATTTCGCTGATTCTTTATTTTTGCTTTGGTGAATAGTTTTGAGTTTTTGCATCTAGTATTTACTCTATTTACAATTTATGGATATAATCATGTAAACACACACAGTGTGTGTATATATATTACATACACATGCATATATAGGTTGAGATTTATTAGTCACTTCATCTACTTGTGGGTTTTATTTCATTACATTAGATTCAGTTGCATCAATGGATGCACTCCATTGATAAAGTGCAGATCATGTGTCCGTAGCAGTGGAAGTGAATGGTTATATTCCGTTCACTTACATTACTAAGGGATAGGATGTAATATACTTTCACTGAGTTCAGAAGACCATGGAACCCATGTTCATATGTTAGTTTGACATTCTGTGTACCAAGTTATGGATCTAGTGCATAGACAGGTGAGCAGGGTTTGACTGGCTTCTTTGGCACAGGAAGAGCCAGGCTGGGAGTGGGATTGAGTGAATGGGTATAGTCCCCTCACCCCTTCCAGAGGGCAGAGAGGGATTGCCCACACTCCTGTTGGAGACTTGGAAGCTTGACATGCATACCTTAGGGGTGGGGCAAGGGTAGCTGGATGGGATGCCCCTTGTTGAAGTAAGGGGACATCCTACTACTGCCATCCCATTGCATACCCCTCAACTATGGTTCTGGGTGTTTGCATTAGGAATGGGGAAATTAAAGAAGAATACCTTGAACCCCCCATGGCTGTCTGAATAATAGACCCTCCTGTCTGACCTCTGACCCTGCTGATGGGGAATGGATTGACTGATTGGTCATGGAGAGGACTGATGATCAACAGGCAGTGGGACCAAAGAACACAAGAAAAAAAACATTACTGGATATGCAACACATGCTTATATGCACTTGAATATAATGTTTTCACTACCACTTATGATGACATTACTTTTGAAGTTTGGCATTTTTATTCTTGCTCTATTCTGTTTTTTGTTTATGCCCTTATAACTTTCTGTAATAAAATGTGTATAAGAATGACAATTTGAACGTGAAAGTCTAACATACAGAAGGAAAATTCTAAAAAAGAAAAGGGTGTACACCACTTGTTCTCCAATTAGTAATTTAATTTATCTATTAAATAAGTGAAGTAGTCCTTGCTGTACATTTTCCAGCCAAAAAAAAAAACAGTCCACTCACAAACAAATACAATATTTGTTGGTAATTTTGTTTGGGTGGTCCACCAGCTTGTTTTCAAAAGTTGTGTTTAATCAGATTATACACAACAAACCTGGACAGCCTTGCTGAGAATATACAGACCCCACACTGACATTAAAAGAGGTTAGGACTAAATACTAAATCTAGGAGCTGCGCAGCAGAGGTCTTACCTATGAGCTGCAATTGTTCTCTGTAAAACTGACAATGATGTCTTTCCTAAAATATTAACATTAGTTGGCTTGGGGTGCAGAAAATCTTGTAAGGCAGTGGTTAAAAAGACAAAGACCCTTACAAAGGAAAGCATTTGCTTGACTTTCAAATGAAAACCTTGCAACGTGAAGGCTTAAGTGAGATGCTTAAATATACTCTTTTATATAATGATTTGCATTAGTATTTTATATTTAAGAAATCCTTAAATGACTACAGTGCTATAATTTCCTATACTTGATATAGTGTAATGTGGACAAGATTAAACTTGTTAATTTGTATTCCCAAATGTTGAATTGTCTGATTGCTTCTTTGAGTGGAAATGACTGCCTGTGCAATTGGTACTTGTGCATCAGCAGTGATTTCTATTGTTTGTGTTTGATGCTCCAGCAGTGATTTCTAGTGTTTGTGTTTGATGCATCAGCAGTGATTTCTAGTGTTTAGTGTCTGATGCTCCAGCAGTGATTTCCAGTGTTTAGTGTTTGATACTCCAGCAGTGATTTCTAGTGTTTAGTGTTTGATGCTCCAGCAGTGGCTTCAAGTGTTTAGTGTCTGGACTTTTCTCTTCTCTGCTATTATGTAACAATGAAATCAATATATGTCAGGGGTAATAGGTGGCCAAAATTGGGGGGACTTTTCAGCAAATATGCTATTTTATTTGGCTTGCAAAGATGAAGCTTTACCAGTTTGTTTCATCCAATTGAAACTTCAATGAACCAACACTCAAAAATGTAGGCAAAGTCTATAAAAGAGTTGCTTATGGATCTTCTGAAAAAATAACTTGCTTCTGAAAGGCTTCACTGATTTTAAATCTGGTTTATTTCTCTGTTATATAAAACAATCATTTTGGGTTGTGGTTTAATTAGATTGGGCTTTTTTCATTTAAAAGTTATCAAATGGTTGTATAAAAGTACTTCTATCTTTTAACTGTTTGGATGCCAATTCTGGACAAAGACCATTCAAAACAAACCTTACTCTAGAAGACTGGGATGCTCAGTGCAATCTGTCCAGAACACTTAACTGTCATCTAATGATCTTTAGATTCATTCATCAGCCAAACACCAGGACACTTTACATATACTGTTGTTTTTTGGTTGGTAAAAGCTATGCATGGCAGAGCTGGTTCTCATACAAAAACGGCCAACCTTAAAAAAGGAAAAAAAAAAAGATGACAGAAAAAAATAATTCCAGGCTTGATGTGAGATTTCTGTATATGTCTTTGTGACACCCACCACTGCTACCAATATATTATGGGCACCAACATGTGTCATCCCCATGCTGGGCCAGTAATCAAGGAGCCTGTATCCTTACCACTGACACTGGAGAGCGATGTGCACTTGGAATACAAATGGATACACTCAGTATTTCCAGATGCAGACATCTCTGCATCAAGTACAATTTTCTGTAAGAGCACACAGGGAACATACTCAACCCAGAGTCTGGATGTCTCTATATCTGTCTCCTTTCAGATCGCCAGTAAGACTTCCCACTGATACAGCTGGAGGGTTAGGTCCTCAGTTGAGTGTCCAAGCCAAGTCCTCCAGCACCCTCTCTGTAAACCCAGTGCTTCGTGTCCCTGGCCCAAGTAGCTGGCACACACACACTGAAGGATTTAATTTTCACACACACACACACACACACACACACACACACACACACACACACACACACACACACACACACACACACACACACACACACACACACACACACATACACACACACACACATACACACACACACACACACACACACACACACACACACACACACACACACATACACACACACACACACACACACACGCACATGCACACACACACCCCTAGGAAAGGCTAGCACAGGTTTACCTGTTGTGCCTCCTTCTATCCAGAGTATGAAGTAGTTATCACTACCACCAGACACTTCACAATCAGCTACTCTAAGGTCTTTAATAAAGGGTGTCCAATTATACTGTGCAATATTAGCACTAATGCAAATGGTAGCAGTTCACCAAGACAACTAGGCCTTCTGGAGTGGCCCACACAATGTCACCAAATAAATATAATACTCTCAAAGTTAAATACTCTCTACAAGAACCAGGCACAATAAAAGTATTAAATATATTTAATAAATAATAAAATACATGAAAATACTGAATATATATTCACAGTAAACCACAGAGTGCAAATCACAGAAAATATTGAAAACAACATTGATGGACAAACTCATACAAATAAAGAAAAGCAACCTCTGAACTAAGCTTCACTATATTCCTGACTGAACCCAGAAGAATTTTACTGTTCCCTAGTAACTTACTTGGGCAAGGCAAGATGAAATACACGAGCAATCTTTCTAGTCAGGCTGTCAAACAGAATGTTCTCTATTTTGAGATTACTACTTGCAAAATATAATATTCAAGATGACTTGCAGAATGACCTCATCTAATCACCTGACTCTAGATTCTCACAGTATCTCCTTTTAAAGTTTGAGACAGGACTTTAGCAGACTGCTACATTACACGTTAGAGGTTTTATGGCAATGCCTAGGAGCCAGAAACATTTAGAACAGTCTCCCTCTTCTTTACAAAAAGATAACAGGTAATGGCTGCTCCTAGACCTACATTCTCTGGGCCTACTCAGTACTGTGGGGTGATGTTCAATGATTTAACAGCTCATTTACATTTCCCTTATTTTTTCTTAAAATAAGCCAGCTGATTAACCACTGCTGTGCCAGTGTCCTCTATTAAAACATATACATTTAATTCAGATAACATAATACATGTACGTTTCTCTTCATTTCAGCATTTCTCTACATTTCAGCAGGGTGGACTGTTGATACACAATTAACACAAGCAAAGCTTACAAATACATTTTCAGCATAAGTATCCATACAGATCAGTTTGATAGGGTCTATATTATAAAGTCCACTGCTTACTTCATCGAATACCTAAACGTCAACCCATCGTCATCAAACTGCATGAACACCGAATGCTCTAAACCGCGAAATTTAAAAAGTCAAACTCTCATACTTGTCCCACCCCACTGCCTGCTATATACTACCTACACAAACTAAATAAACCACATACATACACTAACCAAAACCCTACGTCTAACCCTAAACTAAACCCTACTTCTAACCCTACATTAAATCTTACATATACCACCATGTATGCACTTAACTCACACCCTAACCCTAAGGTCCATAACTATCGCACACTTACCTTAAAAAGCTAAACCCAAACAAGCTAAATAATCCACACACATACATTTAACAAAAGCTTACACTAAATCTAACATACATTATCATCTTTACACTTACCTTAACCCGCACCCTAACCCTAAGGTCCATAACTATCACACACTTACCTTACGGAGCTATACCACAGAAGGCCAACCATGACGATTCGACATTTCCGCTTTTGCTCTTCTGGACGATCGATGTTTTTGCAGTTCGATGAAGACGGGCCAACGTTTAGGCATTCGGGTAAGTAAGCGGTCGACTTTCTAATATAGACCCATTTGATATACTAATGACATACAATTATTTACAAAATTTCAGCTAGCTTTGTTTTCACATGTCTTATATCCACTGCCCTACTTCTCCCTGGCATGGCTGGAAGTACCTCCTCTCATCACAGTCTTCTTACAGGCTGGACTGCATAACCCCTTGTGTATCTACTGTATTTGTTTCCTTAAGTTCAAACATTAAATGTACACTTTCTCTTCATTCTTTAATTTATCCACCTTTTTGCAGTTCCATGTTACCATACCTGCGTAGGTACTGTCTGGGTCATGATTTTTAACTTTATTTAGTGTTTGATACTAGATCAAGCTTTGATGTCAGTCTTAATTCAATCCAAAGAAGCTGACTGTCATGAATGAATCTTGAAGAACTCATGAAATAATTTATTGTTTCACAGTGATACATTCTGGTATTGGGTGTTTTGTCTTATGTAGCTCAACTTCCTCTGTGTTCAGGATCATGGCAGAGGAGAACTAGACACAATGCAAAGAAACAGCAGATAAAGAGAAAAATATGTGCTGCCATCAGGGGTATATCCATATCATCAGAGTATTAACCAAATGGTTCATTTCAAGCAAAGGAATTTTGAGGTTTGGATTTTGCTTAGGTTAATGGTCAAATTAACGTAGATGGTCTAAAATATCATAAGATTGTGCCAAAGCTGATTTATCTATATGAAACCAGTATGAGACAGAACAGCCGAACAGCCCAGGTTTTTTTTTTTCTTATTTATATCATCCATTTATTAACTGAGTAAGCCCTCTAGATACTATCACTTCTGACAGAGGCACCCAGGAGTACTGTGTGGTAAAGAAACTTGACTGGACGAGTTCCAGACACATGGAATCACCAAGAACAACTGACCAAATACAGGCACTCTAGAAAACTACATATCACATAGCTATAGTCACATTATTATGACATTAGTTGCCCTTCTGATAGTAAAGTGACAGTTTACATCACAATATTTCTTTTAGTTTTCAGATTAATCTGGTACTTGTAGCATTTTGTTGTTACTAAAATGTGCCCCTATTATACCAAGGGGATATATGTATTTAAGTAGATGCTGCCGGTCACTTCAATGCATATTTATTACATAGGTATGTACTTGCCTATCTTACTCATCATACTCATGTAGGCAGACTGGAAAAAAATGCAACATAATTCAAAATAGCCATTCTTTTGCATACTTTGGTCTATGTCAGAAGAGTTGTTAACTTTTGTCTTAAAGAAACTCTGTCAGTATATCATTTAATTCTCTTTCTAATGGCATTGCCACAAAGTCAGACCTAGATCATCTAATTCTGAATGTTTCAGATAGTATGGAACCATTACGGGCTTTGATGTTTGGCAGAATTAGTATAATAGGTAGAAAGGCATATTGGTCAAATTCTTAACATGAAACTGAATGATTTTTTTTTTTTTTTTTTGCTTTTGCAATGCACTGAATGTTTCATTGCTAAATATAAGGCTGAACATTGCTACTCAACAGAAGCAGAGTTGACAGAAATGGGAGATACAATACATGAAATGACTGACTGACAGGCTAACCACTGCAGATTTCTCTGCTTATCTGTGTGTCTCTTAGCTTACACATACATATCCTTTTAATTTAAATCTGTTCTTCAGAACTGCCCAGTTAGATTTTTTTCTGCA
Source organism: Protopterus annectens (assembly GCF_019279795.1). Classification (NCBI taxonomy): domain Eukaryota; kingdom Metazoa; phylum Chordata; order Ceratodontiformes; family Protopteridae; genus Protopterus; species Protopterus annectens. The sequence continues at coordinate 673,946,050 of NC_056732.1, forward strand.
AACTGCAATGCTGGCATATAACATTTATTATATTTTAATCAAGATTATTAATTATACTTAGTCTTCCAATTATTTCTTTGATAAGCCTCATTGCTTCTCTGCCATAACATTTGTGGTATTTATGTTATGGAAGTGTAGGCTTTCCATTTATCTTCACTAACATAAATGGCATCAAGGCACATTCTGTGCAAAATTTGCAGTATTAGCATTCATTTCTTCTCAAATGTAAAACTGATCAGAATATTTCTTTTTTTTTTTATTTCTCCATTTCATTTGAAGTTGAGCAAGAAAAATTAATTGCATGCACTTTTATGATTTTCTTTTTCTTGTCAACAAATGTGTGTTGTTTTGCATTTAAGTACTATATTTAATTGTATAATCAGTGAAATGAAAGTATAACTAATTCCTTATTTTTCTAATGGCTCACCTGTGATCCAAGGACCACAGGATGTGAAGCAATTATATTGTTACGTGATTTTCATAATGAAAAGTATTTGAAGCACAAGACATTTGACAGTTAAAGACTTAATATATTATATTCATATGCATGTGATATGCACATGCTCTCACACACACACACACACACACACACACACACACACACACACACACACACACACACACACATGCACACACACGCACACACACACGCACACACACACACACACACACACACACACACACACACACACACACACACACACACACACACATACAAAAACACACATGTACAGAGCTGATAGAAGCAGAAGCTTTCTCCAGAAATGACAACACACTACCATACCTGTGCATGTTCTACCTGTTCTGAGATCCTTTGGATCTCTACCCACACACTTTTGCCAGTATCAAGCACAGCCTAGCTCAAGAAGTGATATACGCTACAAGCAGCTTATTGAAAAAGATCACGCTCTGTATCATGCTGTGATAAGGATAGTACTCATTTGCTGTAAATTCCATGGGGGTGCTCGTGAAACAGGAATTCTGAAACCAGTTTCTCATCATTGATGTTCTTTACACATCTTTTTCCCTTGAGCAAGAGAAAAAATATTTTTCATTTCCACCAGCACAGTGAGTTACTACTTACGTTTTTGTTTCACAATTGCATTACCTGATACTTAGCCAGGAGTAATAGGTCAACACACTGCAATGCCAATTGCTTTGCACTGAGTAGGTCTAGGTCAGGTTGACCCACCCTGATATTTAGACATTCACAGGCATGCACAGCCCTAGCAGTGCAACATCTTATTAAATGAAAACCTCTGTGACTATGACATGCTCATCTTCGCAGATGAGCACTGCACACGAGTATCTTACCATTCAACACAATACACACAAGCAGAAACTTACCAACCCCTCCTCCAGTGAAAGGGACAGACAGTAACAAACACAGGTATTATTGAATACTTACTTTATTGAATCCTATTTCAGTGAACCTCACTTCATCGACTCTCATTATATTGAACTCCTTGAGCTATGAAAAGGAACCCCCAGGAAAGGAACCACTCAACCACCAGGACAAAACAACAAACACAAAAACAAAAACAAAAAAACTTCCATCCCCAACTAAATATACCAACTCCAAGATCGCACTACAGTGGAGTAAGGGCCAAGTTCACCATGATGGGCAAGTGTTTCCTTTTCTGGGGTTTCCTTTTCATAGCTCACGGAGTTTGATATAATGAGAGTCGATGAAGTGAGGTTCATTGAAATGGGATTCGATAAAGTAAGCATTCAAAAATTTGACGTAGACCCCGAATACACATGCTAAGGCATCCTGTCATGTCTCCAGACATATAGCGACATACAAGCTATATACAGCACAACCACATCCATACATGCAGCACACTATCAGGCACCAAGGTGCAGTATGACAGCTAGAGTGACAGCTGTCAAAGTAGCTGATGTCAATTGTCATTTGACAGTTACTTTGGCTACTGTCAAACTAGCTGTCAAAGCATCATCTTCTTCACTCACCCCACTCCTAATGTAAGTGACATTTCTCCTGCAGTCATAGCCAATATAATTCTGATGGTCCTGTCCTACCCAACAGACACACACACACACACCCACAGACACACCCACAGACACACACACACACACGCACACACACACACACACACACACACACACACACACACACACACACACACACACACACACACAGACACACAGACACACACACACACACACACACACACACACACACACACACACACACACACACACACACTTACACACACATGCAGTATCATGATCACTGTCCATATACCCACTCCCACTCACAGGCATGTAGCACATATTCTCATACATGCATTCAGGACTACCTAAAAGGGCTTGAACTCTGAACAGATAGAAAGCATCCTGTTTCTCCTGCATAGATTCTACCACTGAAATGCACAGGTGCACACAACCATCTAGCAGTCTTCATTACTTCTATTTTACTCTGCTCTTTAAGATAACTTACATATGCATTGTGTGTAGGACCTCCAAACTATGTAGATGTTCTAATGAGTCAGCACACTGAGATACTTACAAGGCCTCATTAACATAGGCCTTACTGAAATACTTATTGCCTAGTAGTGCAGAGCTTTGCTGCTAGGCAACATTGAATAGAGACATGGTTACCTAGAATGCAAGGCATTCTGCCAGACTTTATGTACCACACAATTTGTCTATGACTCTGTGGAGGGTCAGTCTTGACTTTTAGTATTTTTCTACGTGGAGTTTCTATGTTTATGTTCATTTTTGTATATGTTTGGATATTTTCCAGCTATGCTACTTTTCATAATATATCGAGTCATGGATTATTCTATACATACAATCTAAACAAACCTCCCTTCTTTGCTCCTCTAATCATTTTTGGCAGGAAGTCAACACAACTAACAGGGAGATCTTCTCAAATTAATTACCCAAACTAGGAAGCATACCCTGCCCATCTGGCAATCTTACACCTTCTAATTTCCTCAGAGAATTCTTAGTCCTTTCCACATCTTCATTAACCCACAATGCAGCAACACAACAAAGACAGCCTAACTTCCCATCTTCATTCCACTTTTTTACATCTCAAAAATTACCTGTAAGCAAATTTTACCCCATTTGAACAGATTTGTATGGACTCATCATGTAGGCATGACATTATTTACCATTAGTTCTTGTGCCACTGCAGAAATTTCATTAGCACCCTGTTTTAAGAAGGATATTTACAACCTTTGCCTCACCACTAATACTATACCAGGTATGTGGAAATCATCTTTTGTGAAATCAGTACTAAAAGAAAACAAACCATCTACTTGCAGTCACTTATGCCCCTTTCCATCCTATTCACCCTTACCGAGAAAAACACCACCAGCTTTACAACAAACAGCAAAATTCAAGGCTGGTAGGAAAACAATGATTACTCTAAAATAATATAGATAAAGAAAATCTTACAGGACTTCTGTTCATTAACCTAACCTGTGAATTTGACATGGTTACTCATCCAATTCCATTTCTCCATCTGCAAAACAATGGGGACAGTCCTGATGCCACTGTATGGTTCAAAAACATTCACTCTGCAAAGCAACACAAAGACCTTTATACCTGAAGTATTTTGGTTATGATTAGGACAAAGGTCTCTAGTTCAGTAAATCCTAAAAACACATTCTGGTATTTCTCTAAATTCAGCTAAATTATGCCTCTCAGTGTCTGCAACTGACTGCTGTTATTCACTTTATTTGCAAAACAAGGGTTCACATAACTTAATGGATTAACAAATATGTTTCTGATACTATGCATCACTAAAATGTGCATTGATATACTTGCCCCCGGATTCACGAATCCTCCGTGTAAGACTTAATAAGTCTTACTCGGAGGCTGCAGTTGAACGGTATGATGTCAGCGTGCCATGAATATGCATGAGGGCATGCTGCCCCAACCATAAGTCCTACACGGACCGTGTAAGAAAGCAGGGGGCGTGTCCAACTGCCGAGCAGTCCAAATGTCCACGCCCCTGCAAGTGTTTAAAAATAAAAAATAAACAAGAGTGAGTCCGCTCAAATGTCCCTGCATCCAGCACCTCACTGTCTGATAATGTAAACCCCCATCACACATCTAAAACACATTACCATAATTTTTTTTTAAATACCCAAAATACCTGCCCGTATTTGCATGTGTGTGCGCATTTGTGCCCATTGCTTAGCTACAGTCATCAATTCTCACATGGAAGAGCATAAGAAAGAATGTTCATACAAGTCACATGAAGTAGCAATAGCTTAATGGTAAAGCATTCACACAAAGAAAAAGCATTCACGGTTCAAGTCCCACCACTCCCTTTCATATTTATTTTTTAAATCAGTATATGGAATAATGCCCAACATATATATGTTTAAACATAACTAAAAAGCAGTGAAATGGTCAATGTATCAGAGAATAAAATAAATATTTTAAAGGATCCCAATATAAAATTGCCCATAGTTAAGCAGTGCTTCACCCAGCGCAATGTAGTCGCCCCTAGCTAACTCACACTTTACCCAGAGCAATGTAGTTGCCCATAGCTAAATCGCACTTTACCCAGTGCAAAATAGTTGCCCGTAGCTAAATAGCACTTTACCCAGCGCAATCAGTTTGCGCGGAGGTGCGCGCCACACCAACCAGCACCCCGTCGGGCAACGTGGAGCAAAGTAGAGCAAAGTTGCTTACGCACAGCCACGCCCTCTAACTTGACTGAACAGCAGTAAAATAAAATACAATGCTAAGGGTTGAACCCAGGACACTATGCACCATAATCAAAGTACTGAACCACTAAGCCATGACAGCTTAGGAAAAACATCCACTGTTAACATATATATAGTAATAAATGTTTGCTTAACCATTGCTAAGCATGTCTAAAGTCAGCCGAGAATATTCAAAAATGGCCAATCACAGAAAAGTGTGGGAACTGCGGCATATTTAAGCCGCATAGGCGGGAATACTCGCCATAACTGATTGTAGCTCCCATCTGCAGTTAGAATGTCTGGTGATTGAGAGGGTGCACGCTTTCGAGCGCAATGCTGAGGCATCGAGGAATCAAGATATATGGTTTGGCTCCTAGTTCATCGGCATGAGACTCGACTCCTGCAGGGCCAGTTCCAAGGAACTGAGTATAAGGCGGAGGCTTGGAACCGGTTGGCTCATGAACTCACCAGTGCCACAGGTGTCCCTCAGACTGGTGAGCAGGTCCGTCACCACCATGCAGACCTGAAGAGGTGGAAGCAGGACCTTCTGAACCAGTGGATCCAGGAGGACCATCAAATGTGTGATACCCCACTACTAAGTAGGTAGCCATGGAATGCAGTATGTAAGATAAGCTAATATCGTCTAAATAATGGATAGGTATGTCTCAATATCCCTTTATTTACTCCACAGCTGCAGGTGCATGCGCTATGAATCAGCAAGCCTATGCAGATAGGCTGCTAAGGCTGTGCCACCAGGCAGGTTAGTAAATATTCTGCATGTATTGTTACATGATATATGTGAGTGAGCATGAGAAAATTGTTAAAGCCCAATAATACAGCAATAAAATGTCCTGATTAAATCCTCTGCATGTACTGTTATATAACAAATGTCAGTGAGCCAGAAATTGAGTGTACTAACCCACCAATCAAGCTAAAATAATTCTGGAATACTATCCCTGCATGTATTGACATAACATATAAGTGAGCAGGCCTGAAAAAGAGTGTTGTAACCTTTCAAGAAAGGTATAATATGTCCTGAATATGTCTTCCGTATGCACTGTAATAACAAGTAAAGGAGAGAGCCTGTAGAAAAGAGTTTTCAATGTAATTAATAAAGGTATAAAATTTGGAGTGTGTCTGTGTCACTTACTTTGAAATGTTGTTGTACCCTTGCAATAATAAATAGTACTGTTGTATTAGGTACTGTCAACCCACAGTTGTGCAGTCCCATAGGAAGTGGATGAAGGAAGTGGTAGTAGCTGTGAAGTATAAAACATTAATTCCCTGAATAAATCATCTGCATGTACTGTTACATATCATAAGTCAGATAGGCAGGAATAGAGTGTAGTAACCCATGAATAAAGCAAAAACATGTCTGGAATACTATCTCTGCATGCACTGTCAAAGATAAAATGTGAGTGAGTCTGTAAAACAGCCTTGTAACCTATCAATAAAGGTATAGCATTTCCTGAATATGTCTACTGTATGCAGTGTAATGTGAAATACATGAAAGAGCCTGTAGAAAAGAGTTTTAATGAAAATAAGAAATGTATAATACTTGCAGTGTGTATGTGCCAGTTACTCAGAAATGTTGTTGAACCCTTGCAGTGAAGAAATGTTACTCTGGTGTAGTAAGTGCTGACAACCCCCAGTAGTGCAGTCCCATATAAAGTGGATGAAGGAAATGCCAGTAGCTGTGAAGTATGCAACAGTCCTAAACAGTTGTGAAATGGCTGAGATGCATAGGTAAATCTGCCACACAAGCAGCCTGTCAAGGTGTTGCCCAGAAACTTAAGTGTGTTACCTGAAAAGTAGGTTTGTGTAGAAAACAAGTGAAAAAGCCATGTGAACACATCCAGATGTGCACATACATAAACAAGTCAATTTACTACAAGTATGTAGCAATAACATCTGCATCCTGGACAGTTACCATGTCAGATATTGGCCAGGTATATCATGAATTAGCAAAACCCATAATGCAATCAAATGCATGTTGCTTAGTGTAAGAATACATGTAGGGGATATACACCTGCAGTCAATAGGAATGTAGTGTACAGTTAAAGTACTAATAAGATATTAATGGAGGTTTCTTTTTACACCCTACTCCATGTGCATAAATAATGCAATTCCACACCTCAGTGGGTATGTGTAATCTCATAACATTTGTTGGGACATATGTCCTATTGTTATTTAAATCTGCACCTACTTTGATGCATGTCCCCTGTTAAAATACCACAATCTTGGTGGCCTGTTGCCACCAATCATCCCTGCATGCTGTTGGAATGTCCACTGTCATTCAATACATGCATGTGTTATGCTTGCTGTTCAACTGTTGTAACCCTGGTGTGTTGGGTTAATGGGAATATTACTGCATGCTGTTACAACTAACTTGGAATGCTGCTGTCTATGTTGTAATTAAAAACACCTAATCACAGAATGTATGGGAAGGCCGGTCCCAGTGGACCCACCTGTCCCACCTCAGCTGGCAGTTGCAGCTGGCACCAGCAGGTCTGGTGCCCAGCCCGGGCCACCCTCCTCCATAGGTCCTGTGCCACCTTCTGGTGGAAGCACTGCAGGGGATGGGGCTCGCCCTCCCCTGCAAGCGTGGGTGGAGAAGTGCCTCCTGTCACCCTCCGAAGGGTCCTGGTTTTGGTGCATAGGGAGATCCAGCATTTAGTCGCTGATCCCCTACGCCAACTCGAGGCGAGAGTGGCGCAACTCACGGGTGAGCCTGCCCCTCCTTCGCAGCCCCCAGCACAGCAACCCTCAGGTCTGTGAAGGTCTAGTGGTGACTGCCCATGGGTGGGGATATCAGTCCCACTGTTACCATCTGTGGACTCATGGGCTTGTGATTTCCAAACATCCGTCCCCGTCAGTTGTGTTTACCCACCCCATGTGTCATACTCCAACCCTGTATGCATCTTGTTTGTCTTGTCTATTTACCTAGCCAACCTACCTCACCAAATATATCTACTTCCTCTACCTCACTTACCACTCTCCCCTGGAAAAAAAAAAAAAAAAGGCAATCTGTACCCGAAAAAAAAATTACGTCCCATACATAGCTTCCCATTTCGCACACATGTCCATTGGACATGTACACTGATAATTCTAATTGGCAGTACAACAAACTATGTTGTCCTCATCCCTCTCTCAGGGGTGGAAGGTTTCAAATTTCACTCCAAATTTTCAAGATATGCACAGCTGTTGCTGTCAAAGAAATGGGCAGCTATGGACCTTCCCTACACCCGTCCTGCACATCCTGAACTTGTTTTCTTACTGTCTTTCCCTCTCTGTGCCCCCTTTTTCACCACTTTCCTATCTCCCCATTTTCTTTTCTTTCAAAGAAATTAGCCCGGGGGTTAGCGGGAGTAAGCACTTTTAAGCAGTAGTAAGTGGGATTAAGTGAGTGTGCGCATGTGTGCGATTAGCTAAGCATCACGCAAACCCACACAAACCTGCTTACTACTGCTTAAAAGTGCCTTAGTCACTCTATGGCAGGGCCCTTGTTCTGCTGAGCAGCAAAATAAAAAACCTCTGCCAGTCTCGAACCCCAGACCATTGACACAATAGACTGCATAAATTACAACTAAGCCACAGCAGATATACAAATAACTTGGTTCTGGAATAACTATATCATGCATTACAATGAGGGAATGGAAATGGAAATTAGGAATGGTATAACACAAACCCTTTTCTGTGTGTCTTTACCAGCAGTGGTTGTGGAATTGCATGACATGACTGTGAAAGGAGAACCAGCCATCCTAGCAGGGAATAATGTTACAGTAGCACCTTACAAACACCACACAGTATCAGACCAGGATAAACACTGACCACAGGAATACAGTGCAATAACCACATTTGTATTGCAGTTAATTGTGTAAGTGAGAAAATTGTACATACTCCCATGTATCCTGTGTTAGCATTTTGAGGGGTGCATACATGTCTATACTGAGATGTGTGTACTGGAAGCAGCAACATGCAGGTATGAGTACACCATGCACATAACTGGCTACAACCCTAGCATCAGATAAGAGACATATACCAACCTTCAGACTGACACAACGGTGTCCAGAGCAAACAAGAATGGGCCCCACCTTTGAAATCTGTAAGGGCTATGCCTACCTAACCTAGCATTTTATAGCAGTGGGCTGCAATCACAGTGAGTAATGCAATCACCAAACAGCAGGCTGCATGCAGTTACTGAATGGTGGGCAGCAATTGGTGCAGAGGCTGTCACATGCACAAGTGCAGATACCTAGAAAAGCAGGCTGTACCTGCAGTCCACACATGCAATTATATCATTGTAGGTGTCGTGAGACAGAGAGTGAGAGAGAGAGAGAGAGACAGAAACAGAGACCGAAGCTGAAATAGAGGGCAAATACCCAAATCAACCCAGCCCCCCCTCAAAAAAAAAAACGAAGCTGAAATAGAGGGCAAATAGCCAAATCAAATCAGCCAAAAAAAAAAAAAGACTGAAGGTGAAATAGAGGGCAAATACCCAAATCAAACCAGCCAAAAAATAAAAAAGATACAAAACCGTAACACACAGAGCAGGTAAATGCAAAGGTAAGGTATGTAACTCAAATGTATGTGTTGGCATTTTGTAGATGTTCCCAAAGAGTAGTCCACACACTGCAAATCATCCATGTGTGGCAGCAGTATGTATCTATCTGTATCTGCACATGTGCATAGGGCAAGGGACATACTGCAACTGTTAGTGAAGAGTGGACAGCTATGTGTCAGTGAATGTTGATATGTGCATATATCCATTTAGGTTGTAGTGTGTGGCTTAGAAGACAGCATGCAGTGCGGTGGAGTGGCCTTAGGTCAACTGGTGCCCTATGCAAAAGGGCCCCATGGCACCCCCCACCGAACTTCCTGGTGCCCCTATCCTTGTGTCCACATAAATAGTGGAAAACCACCTCTGTTAGAGCGGCGCCCTAGGTGGCCATCCAGTAGGCCTATGCCTAAGGCCAGCTATGGTAGTGTTGATATATGTCATGTGGTGGTTAAATACTGTGGGACAGATTTGTCAGATCTGATGTGTTACAGACAGTGAGACCTGCTAATGCTACAAGGGCTGAGGACACCCACATGCATTCTGCACAACACTGTGCAATGTAATCACATACCTGTACATCCCACAACTGTCGCATAAGTGAGATCCCCACCATGAAAGGTGGACTGTACATGTGCCTATATCTACATCCATGTGTGCAGCAATGGATGTGTACATGTATGTGTATAGATAGGCATACATATAATATATATATATATATATATATATATATATATATATATATATATATATATATATATATATACATAGAGTGAGAGAGAGATACACAGAGACACGGGGTCATATGTACCGCAACAGGTGTGTGGTGAACAAGGCATCGACTGTAGACAAGTGTTGATACTGCAGTGCCATTCCACCTTCCCAAAACAGTGTACCCATTAATTAACAGATAGGCAGAGATCTACCTAACACTGAAGGTGTGATAAGGGAATATGGGACACAGGTGGACAGTAACCTCCACTGTGATGAAGACAGTGCCATACTACACCTGTAATCTATCTGTGTGGTATGTGTCATGACAACAGGTGTGCCATCTATGGAAGTATAGGGTAGGGTTCCCCTCTACTCATCACAATGCCCTGTGTGGTATGTACTTCACATGACAACTACACCAGGTGAACAGGCCACAGACAGACCTCCTAAAGGGTAATATTGTCCGCAAACAGATGCCCTATGCAGACTGACTCACAAAACCACAACTACACTGTATTGCATACTGGCCACACAGAGGTGACCTCTGCCGGACATACAGAGATATGTCACACCCATAGCTGGGTGACAACCACCATGGCAACATATCACAACCCCTCGGGGTTACACTCTCTAGGGCCCTAAACCTTGTCAGCTCACTAAACAGCACTTGCTGGAGGGATAGGTTTCCATCTCAGACATATGCCATACACTGGAATAGACCACATAGCAATAGCAAACAAGGCTCCTCCTTAGCAGTTGTTATAAATACCCCTGATGATTGTGTGGGAGATTGTTAATACACCCCAGGAAACACCTCTGTGATTCAGGTTGGCAGGGGCAAGTGAAATCAAAGTACATGTGTGTCAATGGCCATGGTAGCATATGGCTAGGCTGCCTTAGGACCTAGGGCCAATAGCATATCACCTACCTATGACACTATGCACTCACACATGTACTTAATGCAATAGCTGCTATGTGAGGTTGAATGAGTGTAACGCTGAATGTGTGCAAGGTGTGTAAATGTGTGATAGCTTAGTGTGATGTTGTATCTGACATGGTAGTGCCTAACCTAGCTGTGAGGACAGCAACTGATGTGTAATGTACTGTTAGGCAGACATAGTAGTATGGCATATGATGTGACATAGTTCTCTGTTGATGAATGTGGTGTCTCATTGTAGGCTAATGCAATACATGTATGCTTAGTGAGTGGTACTGCAGGTGAATCCATCACCAGTATGAAATGTAGTATACCTGAAGCTGTAGGGCTAAACAGCACAATATGGTGTGCTTTCACATTGCTTGGAAACACTGTCATGTGTGTTTCCTGTAGTCTGTACAGAGGACAGACTGCAGGCATAAGGGTGTGTAAGTAGTGGTACACAGCACCGTATGGTACACAGGTAATGCTCATCTGTGTTGGCATACAGTGGTGCGTTGTATGATTTGCCTGATGTGTGTGTGATTATGCCTGTACAATGGCTGCAAACGTATATGTGTTACAGGGTTGACGTGTGTATCCAGCGACATCTATAGTCTGGTACAGCAGTATGCCACCTATAGTAACAACTGGACACATCTGTTAGGCAGGGTTATGGCATCAATGACTAGGGTGGTTGATTGGTACTACTGTACCTGTACTGTACATCCATTGTAATGGATGGCATCTCTGTTTGTGCATTGGTGTGATATACACCCCTGTCTTGAGGTTGCGTAATGTGTCACAAACAGTGTGTTGGGTACTGTTGTATAGTGGTGTGATATATAGAGTCTGCCAGGCAGTGTTAGTTAGTTTTGGCCTGAGAACCAATAAGTGTTAGTGAACGTGTGTAACCACTGACAGACAATAAGATGGTATATATGTCAGTAAAGTGATATCTCTGGGTAAAGGTGTAAAGTGTGCCACAGTACACTCTCACACAAATTGTACATATCCTTTTTCAGCCAGATGGCCCACCAAAGTAATCCAGCTTACACTGCAGAAGAGGAAGAGGTGATAGTCAACAGCCTTTTGCAGCAGTACACCATGCTGTTCTCCAGAACCAGCCAGCACCAGCAGGAGTGGACTGCACTGTGGCAGGAGCTTGTTAGTCGGGTAAATGACATAGGCATGCATAACCGGACATATGAGCAGGTACGCCATCATTGCAGTGATTTAATTAGACAAGTCCGGCGGCGTGCATCTGATATCCAAAGACAGCAGCTTGCCACAGGTGGTGGGGTGGCCATACATCCCCCCCCCCTCACCAGAGCGGAGGAGCTGCTCCTAAGCGTGGTGGCTCCTGGACAACAGCTACAGCAACCTCTGACATGTGTTGTAATGGAGGCCGGAGCCACCCAGCACATCCACCTGGAGCAAGCAGGTAATATGCCCTATCTGTAGACTACAGTTAACTGTATTGTTAGATTATGTGTACGTGAGATGTGTACTATGTGTTTAGCAGTTCCGCTGCCTACTGTTGTGCAATACGGATAGTTTGTATAATATCCCTACACCTGTGACTGTTGACTGTTGTTGTACTGCAGTTTAGCATACCCACTGTAGCAATGCCACAGTTGTGGCCACTGATGAACCCTCTCATATTCTCGTAGGTCCCTCTGATGTGATGGGAGGGCAGCCAATCCATGCTGGTGAGTGTGTTATACCTGCAATGTTGGTAATGAAATAGGCATGTCATAGGTGAGGAGTAGGCCATGTACATGTAACAGACCAACGCATAATGCATGCCATGCATATTTGCTGTGAGACGTTGCACAGCTCAGTAATGTCAGTAGCTTCCTCAATGACATGCAATGCACAGAGCATGACACACAGTTGTGGCAACCCCGTACTGCACATTGGATAGGCATAGTTGCAACACCTGTATACAACATAAGACATTTATCACATGCAGTACACAAAGTCATACTACATATGACATAACCACACACCCACTATAAGGTCACACATCAGTATCCCACATGTCATCCACACACACATGATGTACCTCAGGGGTAGAGGCCTATCATGGGGCTGTGCAACAGTCTTCAACACATAACAAAGTCATGTTAGGCAATGATCCCTACTGGGCACCTCATACACCCATGTACAAAGTGGCTGTGTAGTAGTGAACGTATCCACGGCACTGCAGTTCAGGTACAGCATGCTAGGCAATGGTCTGTCACACAATAGTAGTCGTGAGTGACCACAAGATGCATGATGATGATGATGGCACATGATACTATACCCCATCCAGTTACAGTGACCACAGTACTACACATAGCAGTCTTTGCTATGCACCTGATTGTTCTGTGTGTGCAAACATTTGCGCCTATATGCACCATGCATAGCATGTTGTGTGTGTGCTTACATATGCTAATATATACATTTTGCACAACAGCTGCCATCTGTACAAAGTGTCACATATATGTCCTGGAATGCTATTGGGTGTATAGGTCACATGACACAAATTGGGTATGTGTAGTGTTTAATGTTGCAGTCATGTAGCATGTCATGTCATAGCTGGCAACAACATATCTGCAATATGTCCCACACACACCATAACCACTGTGCAATGTCCATGTTGTGCATTGGGATTCCTTCAAATCTACATGCACCACTCATCCCATGTCTGTACATTGCATGCATTTGCTACACCTGTGCCCACTATTATGTGATATGGACACAGACACTGTCATCACACATGCCAGTCTATGTGTCACACAGATGACACATGCAGCCATGGTATGTATACCATTGAGTGATGGTGCACATGACATTGCAGAGCAGATAATACTTGTACAGCAATGTAGTGTCCATGTACACATTGTGTTCCAGGGTGTAGCCAATATCTGAACAACTACACACATGCATTAAAGCCATGTATAATGTCATTAGAAAGGGCTGTCTACACTTGCACTGCATGATGTTGAGCAACACATGGTCTGCCTGCTGACACGTGTGTGGTGACTGTTTGCCTTGAGATACTGTCACCCACCATCACCCACTATTGTATATGTGTTGGATTGCTGGTGTGTGTGTGTGTAGGTGCTGTAGTGAGCAGTGTATTTCTGTGCATGTGTGCATGTGTTCATGTGTGCATGTATGCATGTGTGCATGTGTTCATGTGTTCATGTGTGCATGTATGCATGTGTTCATGTGTGCATGTGTGCATGTGTGCATGTGTTCATGTGTTCATGTGTGCATGTGTTCATGTATTCATGTGTTCATGTGGTCATGTGTGCATGTGTTCATGTGTTCATGTATGCATGTGTTCATGTGTGCATGTGTTCATGTGTGCATGTGTGCATGTGCTCAGGTGTGCATGTGTGCATGTGTGCTAGCATCATGTACAGATTGTAAAGTGCGTTTCCTGTCTTCCTTCCACAGGTGCTGTGTTAGGCGTGGCTGAGTGTAGCAGGGAACCTGATGTCACCGCCACTAATTGTGGAGATGATGAGACATGTATTGTGGCACAGGAAGGTCTGACAGAGTCTGTCGTTGGTCCACCAATTGACAGTACACAGCGGTCAACCCCATCTATGCGCACACTCATACTGCCAATACATCCCTCGTCACCACTGGCCGTAGCTGAGAGACAACATACAGATAGCATTGACCAGGAGAGTGTGGCACCTATGGCACGTGCATCCCCTCACAGCAGCCATAGCCGGATTACCGGAATGATACCACATAGGCGGATGTCCTGGGGTTCTCAGGGGAGCACCACTGGTCATACTGCCCCTGGCAGACGTGCCTCCAGAGGTATTACAACCTCCAGTATTTTCTGGGCTGTAACGCAGGCACAGGCACGTATGGAATGGTACACCCAAAAGGGACTAAGGGCGCAGAGGGCCCATTGCACTGCTATCAATGACAGCAACCATGACCTTGCCCGTGCCATCCAGAATTACACCGAGGTCATTGATAGCCCTTGGAGGGAGACATTAGATGTCCTCCACAATGTGTTAGCTATGAGCCAGGACTGTGCGGGAAGGATGAGAGGCCGACGTGGATGCAGGCCAGCAACAGCATCAGCTGGCATTCGTCACAGACGGACCACAGATCACAGATGCTCCCATAGTGGCAGTACCAGCCCCAGCAATGCTGGGGCTGGCCTGGCCATTGACCGTCCTACTAGACCATGTGCACGTGGCGCTGGCCACTCCCAGCAGGGACATGGGTCCAGTCATCATACCTCTGCCTCTGATGATAGCACCCAGTCAGGGTTGGTACCCGATACTGCCTGTGGCACCCCTGCTAGGCCCAGGTATGGTGTCCATGGCCAGAGACAGTGATCTGTATGGCCTAGCAGGTACAGTCTGTGGCTGACCCACAACCACCCATATATGGCAGCCACATGGTGGAGTTGTGTGCATGCAGACACACACACATCTACCATACAACTAGGGCTCACACATACATGCACATATTACATCAACATTGGCCCATGCAGTACTGTTGTCCCTCACACACACACACACACACACACACACACACACACACACACACACACACACACACACACACACACACACAGACATGCCGATTGGATGGGTCGATTTCGGGCTCCGGCAAACCTACAATACACCCTGTGCATATGATGACACCTGTGCCACCTCCTGTCTTCTGTCACATTGATGTAGGAATAGGCTAACATGGTTCTGATGCACAGGTGACATAATAGCAGTGCAGCAATAGTAGCAAGTTGCCAACAGGAAGGTGTACTGATATCCTTGTGGGTATGTCTGAGCAGGCATTATGCATCACAGCTCCGATAGTCATTGTAGCATTGTTTACACCAGTGTTAGGTCTGAGTATGCATTGTCCACCCATGTGCCACTTGGATGAAGTATACAGTGTTGACAGCATGTGTTAGTGAGTGGACAGTATGCGTGTGATGTGTGCATTACAAATTAGCAGGTGTACATTTGTGAACATGGTGTGTGCACACTGTCTGCATGTACGTGCATAGTGGACATGTGGGATGTGCGACATACCCTGTTCTACACATTGTTAACATCTCATGGTATCTTTCGATGGCCAGTATGCATTCTACTACAGATATGTACTAACATGGGTACACGTGTGTATGACATGGGTTAGCACTATGCTGTGGGTGATACTGTTGATATCTGTCAATGATCTGCAGTCTGGCAGTATACACCACCTCAACAGCATGACTATAACCAATCATTAGATGATGTCCTGAAAAATGACTCACAGTTGTAGGGAACTCAGTAACAGTTGGATCCTTCCAGTACTATACTTTGACAGTAACCAGTGGTATTGACCGCCACACATTCCTGAGACCACACCTGTGTGGCATAAAGCCCTCTTCGGTACATGCAAATATACTAGGGATATGTCCATCCACATCTGGTAATGCATGCATTGGCCTACACTGCATTCCCCAGATGGGACGCATATCCTACACAAGGTTATCATACAGACAGATACCTGTTGTCTAATACATGCTGTATAGCAGTACACCGTCTATAGCATGGTCATCCACATTTACTATATATACTATCTTGACAGTACCACATAGGTGGTAGCCCTGAACACGTATGTTGGGTACCAATGTGTACAGACAGACACGTGTTATGTCATCTGTCCATGGTATCCACATATCCATAGGTATTTTGGGGTCCCTTGGTGTTTCACATAACACATTAGGGGCCTGCATGCATATCTACAGGGCTGGTGCACACCTATCATGACTGTCCATTATTGCCAGTCGTTGTTGTGTATGAACTTGTCTGACATATACCCCAGCAATTACCCTCACTCACAGTACTCTACAGTACGTGTCATGGATGTGTGTGGCAGGGATGTCCTTGGCCACGGGTCACTATATTGGCCGTTCTTGATGCAGAGATACATATGTGGCCTATGATCTGAGAAGCAGCGGCACAATCTGTCGAAGGTTACAAATGTATTCATGTAGTATGCAGGCTTCACACATATGTACTGATTGAGGTCACATGTACACAAATCTATTTGACACGCAGATACCCGATGTGTGCAATGCACATACTGTTTGAAAAACATGTCATACCTTAGTAAAAGCAAAACACACACTGCATTGATCACCTGTGGCACACACACTCAGCGTTCGCAGGACTCAAAACCCAACCTGACTATCTTATGACACTAGTGAGATATGCATTAATACGATGCGCTATTTGCTTTAGTGGGAGCATTCTTCTCCAAAGCTCTATTTGTAGGATGCTGACATCATCAAACTTGGCAAAGAGGGATTCACCACTCCTAATGTATTTCCACAGTCTCCAAAAAGGGCACTCTTCTTAAAGGCAGTTTTACACACATGCGTGGAGGGTGACCTAATGGTTAAGGTGTTTGCCTTCCAAACAGAAGGTGCAGGGTTTAAGTCTTACAAGGGATAATTGGCTAGGCTTAAAATGGCTCACAAGGGCAGTTAGCTTAGTACTAATCTATGAACCTATGAATGCACATTCACAGGATTCAAACCCCTTTCTAACTATGTTATGCTACTGGAGAAATGCGCATTAACACGGCACACTATACGCATTACTGGGTGGTTTTTGTTCTCCTTGAATATTTGTAGGATGCTGACATCATCAGACTTTACAAAGAGGGATACAGCTCTTTTAAAATGTGTTTCCACAGTCTCCAAAAAGGCCACTCCTCACAAAGGAAATAACACAAATCCCCCCACTCACACTTGGTGTTTGCAGGACTCAAATCCCTACCTCATTGTGTTCTGACACTAGTGAGATATGCATTAACAAGGCGCGCTATTTGCTTTACTGGGAGCATTCTTTTCCAAAGCTCTATTTGTAGGATGCTGACATCATCACACTTGGCAAAGAGGCATTCACCACTCCTAATGTATTTCCACAGGCTCCAAAAAGGTCACTCCTCTCAAAGGCGGTCTCTCTCATACACACACACACACACACACACACACACACACACACACACACACACACACACACGCAACATTTGTAGGATTTAAACCCCTACCTAATTATGTTATGCTACTGAAGAGATACGCATTAACACGGCATGCTATATGCATTACTGGGTGGCTTTTGTTTTCCTTCAATATTTGTAGGATGCTGACATCATCAGACTTTACAAAGAGGGATGTACCTGTTTTAAAATGTGTTTCCACAGTCTCCAAAAAGTCCACTCCTCACAAAGGAAATCACACACATACACATCCCCCTTGGCAGGACTCAAATCCCTACTTGACTATGTTATGATACTAGTGAGATACACATTAACACAACAAGCTATTTGCTTTACTGGGAGAATTCTTTTCCAAAGCTCTATTTGTAGGATGCTGACATCATCACACTTGGCAAAGAGGGATTCACCACTCCTAATGTATTTCCACAGTCTCCAAAACAGGCCACTCCTCTCAAAGGCAGTTTCAGACACACACACTCAGCATTTGCAGGATTCAAACCCCTACATAACTATGTTATGTTATTGGAGAGATACGCATTAACACGGCACACTATAGGCATAACTGGGTGGTTTTTGTTCTCCTTGAATATTTGTAGGATGCTTAGATCATCAGACTTTACAAAGAGGGACGTACCTCTTTTAAAATGTGTTTCCACAGTTTCCAATAAGGCCACTCCTCACAAAGGAAATCACACACCCCCTCACACACTTGGCATTTGCAGGACTCAAACCCCTACTTGACCATATTATGATACTAGTGAGATACTCATTAACACAATGCGCTATTTACTTTAATGGGAGCATTCGTTTCCAAAGCTCTATTTGTAGGATGCTGACATCATCACACTTGGCAAAGAGAGATTCACCACTCCTAATGTATTTCCACAGTCTCCAAAAAAGGCTACTCCTCTCAAAGTCAGTCTCTCACACACACACACTCAGCATTCAAACCCCTACCTAACTATGTTATGCTACTGGAGAGATACACATTAACACAGCACACTATATGCATTACTGGATGGTTTCTGTTCTCCTTGAATATTTGTAGGATGCTGACATCATCAGACTTTACAAAGAGGGATGTACCTCTTTTAAAATGTGTTTCCACAGTCTCCAAAAAGGCCTCTCCTCACAAATGAAATCACACACATACCCCCCCCCCACACACACACACTTGGCATTTGCAGGACTCAAACCCCTACTTAACTATGCTATGATACTAGTGAGATACACATTAACACAATGCACTACTTGCTTTACTGGGAGCATTTTTTTCCAAAGCTCTATTTGTAGGATGCTGACATCATCACACTTGGCAAAGAGGGATTCACCACTCCTAATGTATTTCCACAGTCTCTAAAAAGGCCACTCCTTTCAAAGGCAGTGTCATACACACACATTCACAGGATTCAAAACCCTACCTAATTAGGTTACACTACTGGAGAGACACGCATTAACACGGCACACTATATGCATTACTGGGTGTTTTTTGTTCTCCTTGAATATTTGTAGGATGCTGACATCATCAGACTTTACAAAGAGAGTTGTACCTCTTTTAAAATGTGTTCCCACAGTCTTCTCCTCTCAAAGGAAATCATACACACACAGCATTTGCAGGACTCAAACCCCTAGATGACTATATTTTGACACTAGTGAGATACGCATTAACACAACGTGCTATTTGCTTTACTGGGTGCACTCATTTCCAAAGCTCTATTTGTAGGATGCTGACATCATCACACTTGGCAAAGAGGTATTCACCACTCCTAATGTGTTTCCACAGTCTCCAAAAAGGCCACTCCTCTCAAAGCCAATCTCACACACACACACTCAGCAATTGCAGGATTCGACCCCCTAGCTAACTATGTTATGATACTAGTGAGATACGCATTAACACGATGCACTACATGCTTTACTGTATGGTCTTTATTCACATGCTATGTTTCTTGGTTGCTGACATCAGACTGGACATGGTTATGTGTGTGCACATAGTGTCATGCAATCTCACAAATGAACCTTGTGGGTCAGCAGGTGTGAACATCTTGAACAGGAATACACAATTCATACCTGGTGTGATCTATCTGTGGACATATTACCATTCCTTCATATGACAATACATATTCATGCATGGATTGTAGGTTTTGTGGATACCACATGTGTCTGTGATGTTGGTAAAGGGCTATTCAAGGTCGATGTGGGACCTGTGTTGCTCCTGTCAGTGATGTTTGTCCTGGGTGGCTGCCTTGCAAGATATCTAGCAGGTATGGGGAACATGATGTGCTCATTAACATACCACGGACATTTGTGTTGTGTGTTTGTCGGTTTACAATACCTCTGTTCCTGACTGCAAACATGATGGACTCCACGGACTAGCATTTTGGACTTTGTAGGCTTATAGGAATATAGCTCCCATGGTGTGTTGTGCACCAGCACTTGTGGGGTGTGCCACATGTTACTGTAACACATTCAATGGTGTAAGATCTTGTAGAGAGTGTGAGACTCAACAGTCTGTTCGGGTGCAGTGTCTGCTTGTCCTGTCGTTCACTTATGACACATATGAGGAAACATTGTTATCCATGTGATGGGATTCATTTGGCATTGTGGGGACCAGTTTACACATTCTACATGTGATATCTCCTGGTATGATGTTATGGCCTTTTGTCACTGGGAGGTGGGTATGTATGTATGGACCTGTCTGACAGGATGTTGACATTGTCAGTCAGGTACAGTTGACCCTGACTGAGGACATATATGACTGTACATCGATATTTCTCACCTAGCTAAAGGAGGTGTAATGTTTCTGTCTGTGCTCCTTTGCAGATTATCTTTCCACAGCAACAACAAACCTGAACACTAAAACCCTGTCATATTCTTTTACACACTTGACACACTACTGATCCTTTGTGATCAGTCGACAGTGTATGTCATCATCATATCCTGGCATGTCCAAAGGTCGGTTTTGTGTGTACTCTCCAGTACAGCTGGTGCATATTGGAATTCTGACGCATTGTTACAACTGCCTTATGTACACAGGTAACACTGTCCTCCTACCAACAAACTCAGATATCTGTGAGAGGTGCAACTGTACAGACGGACAGGAGGCTGAGCTCTCCCAAGCCATGACTGACACAGTCTATTGGGTGGTGAAGGTAACCACACACACCACAAATACAGTCACACATGCACCTATGACAACAGCAAACTGTATACATTGACACACAATGACATACTTGGAGCATCTAATTGTTCTCTGCCTAAGCAGCTGAGACATCCAAAGCAGGCACACAAACAACTGCTAACACACAACCAAACACACATATCATCACATAGTTCACAAAGTCATTGTGCCACACAGTCACTGCCCTTAGGCCTACACAATACACCTCATACAACTGTATTAGGTGAGTGTAATTGTCGGCACACTGACATCCCACTCACCAGGTTGAACAAGGTGAAGGTCACTTTGTGCTGTGCGTCGGGTGCCAGGATATGCCACATGACACATGCACTGTTGTCAGTCCACTGCAAGTACAAATATGGCTCCATCACTGAGCATTACGGCGTGCAGACCCTCAGACCTTTCTCCCTGGACTACATGACAAGAGACATGGAGGGGCTCTCTGATCATGTAGGCCTGGACAGTATGACCCTGACCTTGTGTAGCATCTTACCCTCACCAAGTACTATGTGACAGTATATAGATGACATGATCACTATTAACAGTTGACTAACATATTGTTGTCATTCACAGGGGTTAGCAGCAAGTAGCATCACCAAATCCAAACTGGAACAAAATCCAACAACTAAAAGACTTATTCCTAAGTCTTTTAGTTGTTGGATTTTGTTCCAGTTTGGATTTGGTGATACTACTTGCTGCTAACCTCCCGACTTTGTTTTACTTAGTTTGGTGTGCCGGTTTTCGCTCTGTTTGTCATTCACAGGGGATCCAGTGTCTGTCAGCCTGGGATCACATGCTCAACATGTCGTGTACATTCGCTATGGACGCCATGCAGCTGTCAACCCTAGGCTTTCACAGACTGCCTTAGGCTCTTGACACACACATAGTGGCTGTTTGAAGCGAGGGTCAGATGACATAACCACAGCCATAGACGTTACAGGGTACAGGAAATGGAGAGTGATGGTGTTCAACAACTGATGTCTAACCCTCAGAATGCATGCACTCAGGACTCACAATAGTATGGCATCTGTCGATATATGTGCAGTAACAAACACCTGGTTCAGGCTCACAAAAGCACAGCAGCACTAACATGTTTTACATCATACCATAGTTTTCAGACACAGGACTCAGTCTGGACAACAACAATAGGGGGGGATTCCATATACATCATTCATACACACACCGCCAGTTTGGTAGCAGTACACAAAGCAATGGGGAAGGTACATGTGCAACTGAGAGTGTTCAAAACTGCATTTCAGTTTGTAGACTGTTACAGACCACACTCCCAAACATGGGCACAGCAGTCGTTATTCCTGGGAACACTGGGGAATTTGAAGGTCTCAACAAACACCATTATATTGTGTGACTTCAAATACACAAACATTGACTGGGTATACTACTCATGCAGTGACACCCTCGCACAACAGTTGCTAAGATTGTTACACTCAAATGCTAGGGCAGACCTGGTCACCACACCCACAGGGGGTTATGCATGTGGTACCTGATCATCACACACATGGGGACTCTATGTTCCACAACAGAGGTATACCTGTAATTGTTAAGGTTGGAACATACATTCATCTCACTATTCATACATATCCCATACACACACACATCCTATGTGATCTCATTGGCATACTTCTCATGAGCAAACATCACACTTGTACAAACTGAGGTGGTATCCCTCAATGACCCGGGGACAGTGTTAATTACGGCTCAGACAACTACATACTTTACAAGCACATTCTATGGACAACTACTGGAATTCATGGATCATGCTATCCCAGATAACTACAAGACTCACTCCTCCAAAGGCAGGGGACCTGTCTACTGGACCACAGCCATTACTGAGCTGTACATGGACAGGAGGAGGCCACTACATTATGGAGCACAATCACAATCTGGAAGGCATCTGTGATCAGTACTGTGGTATAGCTACGATCAGTTGTTGATTCATTTAAGGCCCACTTCTAACGGACACTTGCAACAGACACTGTGGACAATGACAAGGCCTTATTTAGTTATGTCATGGACCTGTGTGGGAACTCACAGATATGCTGTGAGTTACTGCATAATTACAAATGATACAGTGAACCCACTGACATTGCGAACATCCTGGACAACAGGTTCAGTGGGAATGTTTCCCCACCATCCCCCCTGCAGTGCACATGTCCATCACAACAGGTTGTAGCCTCCCTGACATCAAAGATGAACATGTGTGTGCTGCTCTCTCCATAGCAGACAACACAGCATCATTGGGACCAGATAGTGTCCCAGACTGTGGCATACACGAGATTCATGACAAACTTCACACTCACATTATGTCACTGTTCAATATCACAGTTACTACAGAATGTGTAACCATGAAATGGCGTACAGCTACGGTGTACCCATTACACAGTGCTGGTGCCACAAGGGACCCTGGACATTATCACAATATATGCCTAACTATCCTGGTCTGCTATGCTATGGAGTGTATCATCATGGAACACATACACATACACATTGTGAACCTACAGACACTGGATCCTACACAATTTGGTGTTGTTGTGGGCATATCTTGCCTCTTGCAGATGTTTGATGTCTTTCAACAGTTAACAGGTCCATAGATGTACACAGGGTTGTCCACACAGCCTACCTGGAGCTCGCACACCACATTTACACAATACCCCACTTGGCCTTTACACATTAGATCACCAGATTCAATATCTACACATATGTCACAATCTAGATTGCTAACTGGATCATGGATAGCACACACATAGTCAGTATTGCAGGTGCCATGTCTGATTATACACCAGTTACACGTGGCATCCCACAGGGCTCAGTACTGGGACCTCTCTTGTTCTGTATATATTTCTGATACATACTGGCTAACACAGGGGAAATATGGATGACCATGTTTGCAAATGGCTGCAAACTGTGTGCCATATTCGACTCCACAGCTGGCACAGGCATCCTCAGAAAGGGTCTCACAGAGATGGCTGACTGGTGCCAGAGCCATGGCCTACAGCTACCTTACTTTAGATGCATAGTTATCACCTTTGGTAGTAACATCGTGCACACACATTACCACATAGGTTCATAGGTTCATACTAGGCTATCTGCCCTAGGGCATTTATAAGCCTAGCCAGAGTGCATTTGGCTTTTGCCACCCATTTTAAATTAATTTTGCTATGCCCTTTTTCAAGGTTAGTATACTGTGTCTCTGTCTAACAGTGACACAGAAGTGATACCTGGGGTAAACCTACGATCTCCCATCCACTCATCAAGATTCCTCTTGAAGAGAGTCAATGAGGGACTCTGCCTAACCTGGACTGGGATTTTATTCCAGAGTGAAGGGAGCCTCTGGGTTATGAATCTGTCCCTCCAGCATGTCCTATTTATTTCAGTGATGAGGTTCAAGTCTCTTGAGCGCATAGCTCGATGGGATTTGGATTTTCTGAGGTGCAGCATGTCCATTAATTCCGGGTTGGACATGGCTTTATACGTCAGGCACAGATCGCCTCTGAGCAGGCGGTATGCCACTGAGTAGAGCTGGAGTTTCTTTAACCGGGCAGCATATGGCATCTGTTTGAGCCCTTTGATCCTCTTGGTGAGGTACTTTTGGGGTCTTTCCAGTTGCTGCAGGTGTCTGGTAAGGTACATCCCAAAAGGGGCATTGTATTCAATTATAGGCCTGATGAGGGATGAGTGAAGAGGCACGATGACCTCCCCTGATCTAGATGTGAATCCCTTCATGATTAGGTGGGCTATACAAAATGTTCTTCTAACCACTTTGGCAACGTGGTTGTCAGATGAGAGATTGCTATCAACTTGGGTCCCCATGCCCCTAATTACTTCTTCTGTACTTAATGGATTACCACCTATGTGGTAATTTGTGGGCACTTTGTTTTTGCCAAAGGGGATGACTATACACTTTTTGGCGTTTAGCTTGAGGCCATGGCTCTGGCACCAGTTGTCTGTTTCTATGAGGCCCTTTTGGAGGATGCTTGTGTCGGCTGGAGAGTCGATTATGGTGCCCAGTTTGCAGTCATCTGCGAACTTGATCAGCCACAGTCCTTCCGTGTTGGCCTGTACCTCCATGAAATATATATCGAACAAGAGAGGTCCCAGGACTGAACCTTGTGGGACGCCACTTGTAACTGGTTTGGAGTCTGACATGGCTCCAGCAATTCTAACCATGTGGGTTCTGCCCTTGAGCCAGTTTGCAACCCATCTAGTGACATAGGGGTTTATATTTAAGCTGGTGAGCTTATCTATAATGCCCGAGTGGGGTATTGTATTGAAGGCTTTTGCGAGGTCCAGGTAGGCTGTGTGGACCACCTTCCCCTCGTCAATGGCCTTGGTGACTGTTTCAAAGAAATCAACCAGGTATAAGAGGCAGGATCTGCCCTTAACAAAGCTGAACTGGGTAGGATCCAGTGTCTGTAGGTCCCCAACATCTTTATTTATAAGGTCCATGATGATCCTTTCCATAGCTTTGTAGACCAAGCTAGTCAGGCTTATGGGGCGATAGTTTCCAGGATCCATTGAGCACCACCTTTGTGGAGAGGGACCACTGTTGCTGTACGCCACTCTTTGAGTACATATCCTGTAGTAAAGCTGAGATTGAACAGTAGCTTTATGTTTGGGTTTAGCTCTTCTTGGAGTTCATGTAGGACACAGCCCGGGACACCGTCTGGTCCCATTGATGCTGTGTTTTTTGCTTTGGAGAGGGCAGCTCTTAGCTGAGCATCTGAGATGTCAGGGGGGCAGCACTCTGCTGGGATAGATATTTGCCCTTTTGGTGGGGAGGGGGGGGAGAAGTTTGCGCTGAACCTGTCAGCTAGGATGTTGGCAATGTCTGTGGGTTCGGTGTATTTTTTGTCATTTTGGACTAATTCTGAGCATATTTGGGAATTCCTACCCAGGTTCCTAACATAACTAAAGAAAGCCTTGTGATTATCCTTAGTGTCCTGTGCAATTTTTCTCTCAATGCTGGCGCTTAGACGATTTTATGAGTGCCCGTAGTTTTTTGCTAATACTGATCAGAGATGCCTTCCCTTTTTGGGATTTTGCTCTAATATGGAGTAGCTTCCTCCTTCTATTGTAGAGTTTGTTTATGGCCGGGGTCCACCAGATAGGACATCTGCTTTTGGAGGATTGGGTCTTGGTTTTATTTTGGATTGCAAGATCCATGCATTCCTGAAGGTGTTCATAGAATGCGTTTATAAAGGATTCTGCAGTCTGGGCCGTATTTTCCACAGGCCCGGGGGCTTTGAAGGATTCCACCTCGGTTTTGAGGAGTGTGAAATTTGATTTAGAGAAGTTTTTCACTGTGGTTTTCTGGGCAGGGGGTGGGGTCGGGATGTGAATATCCAGTGAGATTAGTTTATGGTCTGATCTTACCAGTGAGGGATACACTTTTGGTCTGGAGCATAGAGTCCCCATGTTGGTGATGATCAGGTCCAGTATGTTTTCCCCTGCTGTGGGAGTGGTAACAAGTTGTTCCATAGCATTTGAGTTTATAAATTCTAGGAACCTTTGGGCTAGGGTGTTGGAGCTAGAGTAATGCTCCCAGTCTATGTTTGGGTAGTTGAAGTCGCCCAATATAATGGTGTTTGGAGAGACCTTCATATTTTCCATTGTTCTCAGGAAGGCCAAGTGAGGTTCCTGGGTTTGGGAGGGTGGTCTGTAGCAGGCTATAAACTGGAAGGCAGTTTTACCCACTGTTAGTTGCACATGGATAGTCTCTGATGCTTCGTGCCATGCCACCAACCTGGAGGTGTGGGTATCTTTGACGAATATTGATACTCCCCCTCCTTTTGTGGTTCGGTCCAAGTTTTGGGGGCAAAAAGCATGGTATGCGGTATAACCTGGTAGTGCTGTGGTGCTCTCGGGAGCCTTGAACCAGGTTTCTGTTACTGTACAGATATCGATGTTCTCCATGCTAAGGAGAGTTTCGAGTGCATGCATCTTGAGGTTTAGACTTCTGGCGTTGAGTAGCATTACTCTTAGTTTCTTATCCCTTGTCATACCTATGGTGATGGGTTTGTCTTTTGAGCCTTGCCTAAAAAAGGCACTATGGGGGTAGCAAGAGCCTTTGCCAATATCCGAAAGCCCAGGGGTGACAGGTGCAAGCCGTCCCTAGCGAAGCATCGTGGCTTGTCGGGCATGTCATCCCAGGCTGACAGGCTTGGATCCCCTTTGAATGACACCAATACTTAAGCCAATTGTTGAAATTGATCATCTTGTCTTCATATTGTGGCATCATTCTTGGTGAGAGTAAGATGCTACTCAAGGTCAGGGTCATACCAGCCTAGGCTACATGCTCAGAGAGCTCCTCTATGTCTCTTTTCATGTAGTCCAGGGAGGTACATCTCAGGTCATTCACACCAGCATGGACAATGACTGAGTCATATTTTACTTGCCTTGGAGTGACCTGAGTGCTTGTTTTATGTGGCAGATCCTAGCACCGGACAGGCAGCTCACTGTGACCTTCTCCTTGTTCAGCCTGGTGAGCTGGACGTCAGTGTGCCTGATGATACAGTCACCTATTACAAGTGTATCAGGTGTGTTGTTTAGCCTTAAGGGCTGTGACTGTTCAGCACACTGGCTTTGTGAGCTATGTGTTGTATGTGTTTTGTTTTGGGGTAGCGGTTGCTTGGGTGTCTGCTATGGAGGTCTCTGCTGCTTAGGCAGATTTTTATTTAGAGCCTCCGAGCATGTTTTTGTGTGTTTATGTGTTTGGTTTGCTGTTGTGGTAGGTCTATGTGAGACTGGATTTGTAGTGAGTGTGGTTTCCTTCTCCTCCTGACTGGTTATGCCAGTACTGAGTTGAGAGAGCTTAGCCTCCAGTTTGGCTATATGGTTGCATCTGTCACATGTGTTGGAATTTGTAGGGAGGAGGAGAGGGTTGTCTGTGTACATGAGGCAGTTGTAACATTGCCTCAAGATTCCCAGATTCACCAGCTGGACTGGAGACGAGATTAACAACTGACCTTTGGACATGCTAGAATAGTATTGGGAATTCCTTTATAATTGAAAAAAAGGGCCAATGGGGAACAAGGTACTCCATGGGAGTTTGTGAGGGTGTAGTGCTTTTAATTTTTTAGTGCTGACTTAGTGAGCATGTGCCAGGTAACTTAGATGCAATGTGTTGCAGGTAACTTAAATGCAAAAATGACAAACAGTAACTTTCTTTCAAGTGAAACAAGGAAATAAGTACAGTAAGCAATGCAGATATCACTAGGGATCCACAGAAGTGCTGAAAAGCCGCGTTTTAGGTGAAATTAGCATTTCAGGGAAATAAGCAAACAAACAACAAGCATACAAACAAAGCTAGATTCAGCAGGCCTGGATCTAGTCTATGCTACAGCAAACAAGGTGTACCAATTTCAGTAAGAAACAGTTCAAATATGCAGGCACTATAAGCCTTTAACCAGAAATTCCCAGCTCAGAAGGGCAGAGTCCAGCCTCTCCTCCCACAAGAGTGCAGACCATGAACCTTCTTAATGTAAAATAACTGGCCTGAAGCCCAAGTGCTTAAACCAGAACTAATACACTTTTAGAATAACAGACACTGAGCCCTCAATCAGCAGTTCCCAACTTAGAAGGATGTAAGCTACCTGTCCTGCCACCACAGTGCAGGCCACAAACCTTCTTAATGTAAAACAACTGGTCTGAAGCCCAAGTGCTTAAACTAAAAGGCTTAGAATGAGTTACACCAAGCAGTAATAAATACAACTGAGTACTTTTAAGATGATGCAAAAGCAAAATAAAGTAGGAAGAAACACAAATACAGTAAAAGCAGATACATTTTTTTTCTTAAGTGGAAAGAGAGAAAGGAAAGAGAAAAAGGAGTCACAGAAACTAAGCTGATTGGCCTTCTCAAATGTTCTCCCTGTACTGGGTAGAATGAGGTAATGACACTAGACTGGAAGGAGGGTCCCAGATCAAATTTACACTAGGAGCGGGCAACTGCAAAGCCACCAACTATAAAAATACTATACCAACAGGGAGGGAGGGTGGTAAACAAACTGCAGAAATGTTTCTCACACCTGAAAGGCAGCAGTGAGCCTTTAAATGAAAGTTTTAAACAGCTAAAGGAGCCTCTAGAAAAAAGAGTTTAACTGCAACAAGTTATTACAAACAAACAACCCAACAGATGCTTAATAAAAGTGGACAATTTCCAGTTAATACCTCACACACAGTGAAACTAGCTAGAACAATATACAGTACACAAAGTGCTATAAATAAGAAAGAAATAAAGAACAAAATAAACAAAAAGCAGGATACTTAATGTTACATATTATAGCTCTGAGTTTCCTCAGTGTCCTTCCTTCGATCAAGCTCAGTGTGAATCTTGATTGAAGGAAGGCTCACTGCTGCTTTTCAGGTGATGATACATCACGTACAGTGTGTATGGTTTGTGATTTGTGAACATGAATACTTAGTACTCTTGCCCTTGACATTCATGTTGCCAATGTTGTTGGACACACCTTCTATTTAGGCAACCTTATCCCATACAGTTTTACATCCAGATCAGGTGGGGTCATTGTGACCCTGTAGTTATCTGGCACATGCT
This sequence comes from Protopterus annectens, assembly GCF_019279795.1. Taxonomy (NCBI): domain Eukaryota; kingdom Metazoa; phylum Chordata; order Ceratodontiformes; family Protopteridae; genus Protopterus; species Protopterus annectens. The sequence continues at coordinate 673,975,696 of NC_056732.1, forward strand.
TGGATACAATGGCCCATTTCGGATGTACCTTACCCAACACCTGCAGCAACTGGAATATACACTGATTTACATACCAAGTGGATCTAGAGACTCACACAGATGGTATGCACAGTTTGGCTATGGTGACCCCAGCTCTCCTCAGTTGCTTACTGCCTACTTGGATGCAGTCTGTGCCTTTTCTTTGATGCCATGTCCATCACAGCATTGATACACAGGCTCCATGTGAGGATATCAAAGTCCCTTACAGCTACATGCTCCAGGGACAGGTACATGAGCAATGATGTTAGTAGGACATGCTGGAGGGGCATATTCCCATCACAAAGGCTCCACTCACTCGGGAATGTGATCACAGTACCACATATGCACAGACCCATGCTGAACACCTACAGGTGACATCTTCACAGGTGGACGGGTGATCGTATGTTTAGCCCTGGGATATGTTATGGGTCCTTGCTAGACAGAGGCAGAATGACATGAAATTATGTGAGATATCTTGTGTGACCTATTATTGACAGGCACACTCTACTGATCTGGCATGACTGCAGACTACAAACACACTGTGGCTAAGCTTCTACATACCCTAGGGCAGATAGCCTAGTGTCAACCTCTGAACCTACGCTAATGTTCAGGATGCACATTGTTCAGTGATGGTACTGACTGCAGGTTTTGTTTCTTCTTTGCTTTACCACTTCCTATGAACAACCTAGGTTTCTGCATTACATATTTGATTGTGACAGTATTTCACTATTTTATATTGTGTCTGTTGCCATATCACTGTGTGCACATGGTGGATTGGTGAATAGTGCGAGGTTCCTGGGTTGACACTTGCAACTGTGGGATATGTGTGGCCCACTGCTGTACTCAAACTTTACCTAAGTGTGTGAGCATGCCCAGTTCAGACTTTCAGTGTTTTGCTGCCTGACATTTGTCTCATAGTTTCAAGTGTGTGAGCATGCCCAGTGTGACCTTGCAGTATGTTGCTGTCTGAGGTCCACTACGTTTGTTGATGTGTGTGAACATTACCAATATTAACATTTATACTATATGTGTGTTGAATATCAGGTTCTAATATTACTGCAGGCCTCACCTTTGTGTCTTGACTCGACAGGGATTATGCTATGCATGCAAGGTTTCCATTAGATACTTAGCATTAACTTATCAACATTTTTTCATGCAAGCTGACCATTGACATACTGTCATGGTTTAGTGGTTCTGTTCTCTGACTATAATGCACTGTATCCTGGGTTCAAGGACTGTCATTGTTTCATATTTTCATACATGGCAGAACAGACTGCTTCAAGAAAAGTGTAGCAAATATGAACTTGTTAACCTGCTTTTGATGAACTATACCCGCATTTGACCAGACTTGCACAACATTGCTCAATGTTGCCCAACATTGCTGGACAGTGCACAATATTGCTGAACATTGCCTGTAGTTGTGTTACTTAGTGTGTGCAATTTTGTTCACATATACTAAATAGTGGTGAGAACTGTTTAGCAGTGCTTTATATTGCTTAACACATGGCAATCATGCCTCAGGTGGTGCTGCAGGGCTGCCTATGTCGGATGCACATTTTACACTCCCTGTACATGTTTGTTAACAGGTAGTGTCAGGTTAGGCATTGCTTTTACTATATGTGCGAGTCAGAGAGAGGTATCATTTCCAGGGTTCCTACTGAGCCAGTGTATACGCTATGCATTGCCTCTTTGCCAAGGCCAAAGCATACTGGGCATGCCTCCTTCTGCCTACTGGGGCAGGCTCAGGTTGTTCCTCCTCTGAGTCATGCTCTGCCTGTGATGGCTTGGCAATGGTAGGGGGCTGTTGTGCCCGGCCCTATGCTGCTCCTGCTGCAGCTGTTTTCACAGGATAATATTGTGTAGCATAGCACATACCATGACTATTTGGGTACATGTAGTTGGTGAGTACTGCAAGGATCCACCAGATGTGTCCAGGCACCAGAACCATGACTTGAGCAGCCCAAACACACGCTCGATTACATTTCAGGTTTGTGCGTGTTCCTCACTATGGCATTCCTGTTCAGGTGTGTGTGCGTTTTTGATGGTGTCATCAGCCACGGCTCAAGTGCATATCCAGCATCCCCCCTAGGTGACCATGAGGGATGTCCCCATTGACAAATGTCTGGTACAGCTGTGTCAGATGCCAGATATGGGAGTCATGGTAGCTTCCAGGGCAGCCAGCACACACATTCATTATTATGCCCTGGGCATCACACATGACCTGGCAGTTGATGGAGGGGTAACCCTTGTGGTTATATTAGACCCTACCCCGCTCACCGGCTGGTGCTTTGATGCAAATGTGTGTGCAGTCAATTGCACCCACTACCTCAGGGTATTCTGTTATTTGCTGGAAGAGATGCATATTGCTGGCCAATACCTCATGAGAATTGGGGAAATATACATGATCACCGACATGTGCTGCCATGGTATTCAGGAACTGGTGCAGTACCCTAGATGCTGATGCCTATGAAATCCCCATCATATTGCCAGTTGGTCTCTGGAAGGTACCTGTTGCTAATATTCTTAGACTAAAACATACCTTGGTTTCCACTGGGATGGATTCCCCTCTGTTGGTTCTGTGTGTGAGGCATGGCCTGCACAGCTCAACAATTTTCTGCAGGAGCTCTCTGCAAACTCTATAGTGCTCCACTATCTCCAACTCATGTAGCCCCTGGTAGGTTACCCTGGGCCTGTACACTCTCCTCCGTCTCCTCACTGTGGGTTGCTCAGCAGCATTTGCATTGTCACCACCCTCAGCATGTTGCATATGCTGCCTTATGACAGCAATGGCAGCCCCTAACATTTCTTTGTCTCAGTAAAGCTTTTTCAGTTTTCACTTCTATTAGCTTACTGCAGTGTTGCAGTGTGTCTGAGAAAAACATACTGGAATGTTTTTTGCTGAGTTTTAAGTGCTGGGCTGGGCTGGGCTAGTGTAATGCCTGTGTAATTGGCTGATTCTGATTGTTATCACCTGCTAGCTCTGCTAGTACTCCCTGGTTAACTTACTACTATTTGTTGTGCTTCTTTTTCCCTTTCTGTTTCCTCAGGGGACAGTGCCGCGCAAACAGGCGAAAACACACGCACACCAGCTCACACGCGTGCACACATGCTTACACAGACTACCACTTGCTTATTCTTGTTAAAACGCGTGCACACCGGAGCAAACATGCTTACAACTGTTTACACAGCCTTACATATGCTTACTCAAGCCTACACGTGTGCACACACGCTTTCACGCGCGCACACTGCCTTACTCTGGTTTACTGGCATGCACACACTCGCATGCATGCTCAGCAAGAAGCTTTGGTGTTATCTACAGCATACACCTTTGATTTCTTGACTTTACCTGGCCTACCTGTTGACACACCTCTTTCACTATTATGTAAATGTAAGGTGACATATGTCACTCTGCTCCATTGAGCTGCACTCCTTTCATACATACCCCCCTCATGGTGTCACCTATCTTCTACTCTGTTACTCCCCTTATCCTACTCCTACACTCCACTGACTGTGCTCATTTGCTATGTGAACTTGCGATTCACTATCATAACTCTCATTTGCATAGGATTGCCTACTAATGCTTAGTTACATCTCTTAGACTGAGCTTCCCCCCTTAGCATCCTCTACTTGGTGGCCATTCCCTTGCATTGTAAATTCATTTTAGCTATGAAATCCACATTTGTGGATCTTAATTATTCATTTTCTGCTTTGTAGGGCGCAGCACGTTTGCACGGCGCTGCGCTACGGTTAAACCCCGGAGATCGGGATTAAAAAAAAAGTTTTTTTTATTTTTAATTTGCATCACTTCTCATTGGCAATGTCCATATTTTTGGCCATTGGCATGCTTCCTCCTGTGAATGCATGCTTTTTTTTACTGCTGACACTGCTCTGTTTTGCTATTTGCAGAACCGTACTCAGTTATCAACTGAGTACATTTCTGCAGATAACACTACTCCTACTCGGACAGGTTCGTGTTTCCTGGATCTCAGATTTACCTCATTTGCATGGCTTTCGCCTGCAATTGAGGTAATTTGCATATCCCAGCCCTGTCCGTGTAGGACTAGTTTAGAGAGCTCAGTTGCATGCCCCTGCCGGCTGTACCTGGATCGCTTAGCGGACATGTTGGCTTGCTGGAGTCTTACTCTACTCTTAGACTCCATGCAAGCCTTCGTGAATTCGGCCCTTGATGTTATTCAGATAGTGTTACAAAAATGATTTGCTATTTTATTTTAGCAATATTGCCCCTTCACGTGGGCCTTATAGTGAGAGAAATAGATTATTTGGAACTGTGGAAGGACTTTTCACCTGAAAGATCAAATATTTCCGTATAATGTCCATCCTGGAAAGCATTACTGTGCTTTGATTAAGACCTTTGTATTTGTTTTTGGTTGTTTTTTGGAAGAGATATGTAACTTTGTCGGCTCATAGGTTCTTACTAAGCTTAGGAGACCATTAAGAAGCTCAGTCACTTCACACAATATTAATGAGAGAATATCAACCTTCTCCATTAAGAAGACTTTCTCCACATATCCACATTGAAAATTTGTGAGACCAGCCCATTATCCAGACAGGGCAGTCTATGTCAGAAGTGGGATATACATTGGGTTAGATATCTGTTATGACATCTGGCGGTGTTGATGTCATAGTACAGGCTTATCTATCTAAACCAGGTGTTCACTTTACCACAAGTTCTGTTTAGGTGAAGGATTTCAAAGAGTGATGGGTCATTCATATCATGGATGGGTAAGCAGAGATCACCTATCACAAATCTGTATGACCCAGTAGATGGACAAGGTTTTTAGTTTGTCAGAGAAGCTAAGGGTACTGAGACCTGAAATCTTTTTTGGTGAGTAAACATTGAGGCTCTCAATCTTCTTTAGGTAGTTTAAGTGGTGCATGCTGATATTGCTGAAAGGTGCATTATATACACTGATCGGCCTGATAAGTGATGAATGAAGTGGGGCTATATCTTCTCTGGACATTAAACAGCTGCCATGAAGGATAGACTGTGTGAAGCAGAAGAAATATAGAACTACCACAGAGGAGTAGTGGTGAACAGAGAGTCTCTTATCAACATCCGTACCAAAGCCACAATGAATGCATTAAATTCAAATGAAAAGTTATCAATATGGTAAGCAGTAGTGATGCAAGACTTACCAAAGGAAACTGTGCTGCATTTTTTATGTTGTGAGCAAGCTTGTAATTAAGACATCAAGCTTTTGTTATGTTCTGCCCTTACTAGAAAACAGGAGTATCGGAATGGGATCTAATAACCTCACACAATTTTAAATTGTCATCAAACGTGGTTATCCGTAGTTTGTTGAAATCCAATTCTGTGTCACAGAAGTAAAAAAATACCAAAGGATTATAGTGGCTTAGCATATAGCACAGTGGGAGACCACTGGTGAGATTTTGCTCTGCGTAGATCAAATACCCTGACCCTAACGGTATGGATTCTGTCAGACAGCCAGTTACCTATTCAATGAGCTATGTATAGATTAAATATGGAGGAATAGTATCAAAGGCATTGGCAGGGTCAGAATAAGCACTATAGAAAGAATTATTCCCTTATCCATGGCTTCGGTAACCCTTTCAAAGAACTCAACTAAGTTATAAAAATGTAATATACTTTTTACAAAGCTGAAATTGTATGCACTCCAGGATATAGTGTCACTCATGCCATTATTTATTAATTGAGTTATGTTCTGCTAGGAAGTACTACTAGTGAGCCTAATAGGTCTTTAATCCCCAGTCAGTAGAGGGGCCACCTTTATGCAAGGTCACCACAACTAGCATTCGGTAAACCTCAAGTATATGACCAGAGAACAGATTCAGACTGAAGAGCTGATGGATGAGTATTGGTGGGTGGGACTTTACACTTCTCATCAGGCATTCAGAGATATAGACTGGACTCACAAAAGTAGTAGTTTTAATTTTTGAAAGTGCCAAAAGGAAGTCACCCAAATTGAAATCAGTGGGTGGGTGGATGGAGGGATGGAAGGGGCAGAGGGGAGGGTGAGTATAGTGAAACTGGAGGAGAATTTGTCCTCAAGGATAGTGGTAACATCTTTGGGATCAGAAAAGGAGGTACCACTGGAGGCAAGTTCAATAGGTAATGGTTGGTACTTCTAAGCTTAGCCATTTAGCTTTGAAAGGCTTAATGACTGTCTTTTGAATTAGTTGGAGTTAATAGCTGGCCTTGGTTTTCCTAATGGTAAGTTTGAGAGACTGACTTACCAGTTTTAATTCTCAATTATAATTATGAAGTAGCTATATTTAAGAGATGGCCTGGAGATTTTCTTTTCAGTATAATCTGTTTATGTGTTAGTTCCACCATATGACATTAGTTTTAAACATGCTACTATGGTTATACCAGATTAGTATGGATGCCTCAATGCATCACACTAGAAAGGAGTAAAATTCAGAGCACTAGGGAGCAATCTCTGCTACAGTGTCTGCTGGGGAGATACACCATTTTTAATTAGCAATAAGCTCAGGAAATTGTAAATAATTGGATATGAAGTAATCCTCAAATAAATAAGAATTACTAGGTTATTACAGAGCAGGTCACTGCAAGATGATCAGACTTGCCGGGGGTGGGAGGGGTAGTAAGCAAGGTGGTACAACTGGAAGAAATGATTTGAGGACAAGACCAAGAAGATAAACACCTCTGATAGATAGATGGATAATTTGGACAGCATATTAGGATTTTTAAAGTTCAAAATTTCTGGGCATATTTATTGCAGAATGTATATGTTTGCCAGTTTGTGCAATGATAGATGAAGTCATCCATAAAAAAAGTATCTGGTCGGATTGTTAACTTTTGCAGTTGCTAAGGTAGTCTGCATGTTCTGAAGGGATCACAGATGGGGACTGACAACAGGCAATAATATGATAATTAGCTTTATTGAGGATAACTACAACTTCAAAGATTTCCAGGTTTGTATTATGCAAAATCTCATGTCAGACAATGGTTTTACAAATGAATATAGAAAAAATTCCCTACGGCTGCACATAGATTTGAATGTATGTTAGGCATGTACTCCTGAAATGCTGGGAGCGCTAGCAGTACAATAGACCAAGGTTTCTGGAGTTACACAAATACTGATGTTGTTTAGGTTAAGGAAGGCCTCAAATGCAGATAACTTGTTATTTATGCTTTGAGCATTCAGCAGTGTTTCCTTGATGTTATCCAGACTAAAGCTGCTATGTTGAGATGCCCATCAGGTGAACTTTGCCTAAAAAGGGACTATGGACGGTAGCAAAACTTTTATCTTGCATGTGAAAACCAAGGGAATAAAAATGCAGGTTATCCCTAGCAAAGCAGGTAGGTGGGTCTGTTGACCATTTCATCTCAAGCAAACACACTAAATTCCACTTGAATGATACCAATTTACTAACCAATTACTGAAGCCAGTTATTCTATCTTTTAAATTAGGCATCAATCCTAGTAATGATAAAATGTTGCTCAATGCACTACCGTCTTAGGAGACATGACCAGCGAGCTCAACAATGTCTCTGTGTATCTCATCTAGAATGGAGCACCTATGATCATTCACTTCCAAATGAGAAACTTGAAAGACATAACTGTTGTGGTACAGGGACATAATAACCCTAGTGATATCCCTAATTGTTGCACCAGAGAGGCAGCAGCCATCATAACCTTTGCCAACCCAGCAAGTGTTGCATCTGTATGACCTACAATGGAGTCACTAATGACTAAGGCATTTCTGGGATATGATGCCGATTCATGAGACCTTAAGGATATAAGCTTACAATGCAGTTGACTGTCAGTAACAGCAGCTATGGGTGAAATTGTGGGTGTTATGTTAATATCTGTGATACATGGCTCAGATAAACTTGTAGGATTTCTGCCTCAGCTTATGCAGGAGCAATGTCTTGGTGCTGCAGTGATATGCATTTGTTGTGGTGGTATTTATTGGTAGTGGGTGGGATGGATAGACTAACTTCAGCCTATATCTCACAGCTGGAGCCTTTATGTGTAATAAGAAGTAGGTTGTCAGCAATCATCACTGAGTTGCTATACTGTCTCATAAAGTCAAGTGATGATGAGTTTGGTCTCCATGATGACATGTACTGTTTTTTTCAAGAGAACTAATTTCACATATAGCAACTAACAGAGATAACAATGAGTACAGATCTATAATTAATGTGAAGCAGTGATGGTTGAAGATAGACAATTTATAAAAAAGCATAGTTATGACAGTGAGGGAGATCAATTTTAGGTGAGATTTTGTCTGAGGATAATTGATTACACCAGGACTTAATAGTGGGTAGTCAATAATATGGATTTATGGAATGTAGTGGAAGGCGAAGAGTAAATGAATATAATTAGCTTAAGGAGATTGCCTCCGCAAAAGAAGATACTTCTGTGCTTAGTAACAAGAACCAATGAAAGAAGAGCGGGAAGGAACTATGAGGTCAAATTAGCATAAAGTTGGACAGTTCTAATACCTCTTGGTTTAACAGTATAAAACAACATGGTGAGAAGGCCAGAAAAGTTTTACCACACAGCAGTTTGTTCTATGACAGAGTCTGCTCCAGTGAGTTTTCACTGAAAATCCTTAGAATATTTTCTTTGCCCTATAAATAAAGCAGTGTTATCCAGCTTCGCCATCAAATCACAGGTGATCAACTTCCAATTCCTATCACTCATCAAGAAGACAGCTTTGTTCACTCCTAATTAGAATGTTTAATACTTTAACAGACTATAAAAAATAAATAATATAAAAAGGCTGATGTCAGCCTGGAATGACATAAGGGATGAATTCCCGGTGGTGACCAGGGTTTGATTAATGTACTCAGCACTGGAAGAGGCAGGCATGGAGGGTAAGGAGTGAAGGGACATAACCGACTTGCCTCTCTCAGTTGAATGGAGGCATTTGCACTCACTTGTAGGTGCACTGGACAGTGCTAACTCCTTGGGGAATCTGGAAAGCACATCATTCATGCCTTGGGTGGGTTGTGCTGCTTGAATGGAGTGCTCCTTGCAGAAATAAGATCAGAGATTCCTCCTTGGGGAATCTGGAAAGCACATCATTCATGCCTTGGGTGGGTTGTGCTGCTTGAATGGAGTGCTCCTTGCAGAAATAAGATCAGAGATTCCTCCATCAGCCAGTTGCAGACTCCGTCTATGCCTTGCCATGTACTGATGTCTGTGTTATGGCTGTGGATACAATGCAGTAAACCTCAAACAACTCCTGATAGCTGTCTGAATGTGAACCATCCCAGTCAACACTTGCCCTGATGAAGAGGAATGAACCAGCCAATTGTTTGTGGAAGGGTTGGTGACTGACAGACAACAGGGGCAAAACTGTAAAAAAATAAATGAAATAAATAAATAAATAAACAAGCAAACTCTGTAATCAAAGAAAAAATAATTTAAGAAAAAAATATAAGTAGAAACCAGACAAAAAAATTAAATTCCCAAAAAGCAGTTGGTTTCTGGCCTTAAGGAAATATATATTTCCTTTTACTTTTAAAAGACTGTTTTTTTTTTTGTTTTTTTTTCTTGGTGCTTTAGAAACAGTCCTTCTCTTTTCCTTTTTTATTTATAACGGAATATTTCACATATTGAGTGTTGTTCATAGTCCTGCCCTCTGTACATTTGTAGCCCTAATACTTGAAGAGTAGAGTTATGTCCTTGTACAAATAAGGTCAGCTGAGGTCATTCACACTGAATACTGAAATACAGAGGCCTTTGGTAAATGCACCTTCCTATGGCAAAAGCCATGGTTAAACTACTGTGAAGGGATCACTGTAAAAATGGTATCATTTACTGCTTGTGCATACATGGCTAAACTACCAAAGGGATCAATGTGACAATGGTATCATTTAGGTACTTACACATGCATTATTACGTTACTGAAGGGATTGCTATGAAAATGGTGTCATTTACTGTTTGTGCATACATGTTAAAACTACTGAAGAGATTGATTGGGAAATAGTGTAATTTAAATACTTGCGCATGTATGGTTAAATTACTGAAGAGATCAGTGGGGAAATTAGTGTCATTCAATGCCTGGGCATATATGGTTATGCTACTTAAGGGATTGCTGGGGTGCAAGTTCATGGATTTCAAAGTAGATATCAAAGGCACAGTAATGCTTTTATCAATGTATATGAATATGGTGCTGGTCTTGGACTATAAATCACAAGATCACTTTATTAGCATATATCACTTTACAAAGGTGCAACAATGCTTTTTACAATGGATATGTATATGGTGCAGGTACTGGACTACGAATCACAAGAACACTTCATTAAAGTATATAATTTTACAGAGGTGCAGCAATGCTTTTATCAATGAATATGTATATGATGCAAGTATTGAACTATGAATCACAAGAATACTTCATTAGCGTGTATTATTTTACACAATTTCCCATTTTTAACTTGTTATACTTAATTTGCTTACAAAGCAAGTTAAGTACAATGAGATTAAAAAAATGAGAATTGTAAGAAACTTTGCTTACATGGGTGGCACAGTGGCACAGCGGACAACTTTGTCACCTCACAGCAAGAGGTTACCCAGTTTGATTCTTGGCTGGAGTGCATTGTGTTTGTAGTCTGCATGTCCTCTCTGTGATTGTGTGGGTTTCCTCTGGGTACCCCAGTTTCCTCCCACATTCCAAAGATATGCAGTAAGTGTATTGGACACTCTAAATTGGCCATAGGTGTGTGTGTGTGTGTGTGGTGTCAAGAGCTATTTCGGCAGGACTAGACACCTGTCAGTGTAAACCTTGGTTCTGGAAATTGTAACTGTTGAAGGGACACCCTGACCCCATGTGCAAAAATAGGAAAAATGGGTTGTGGGTGGATGTGCTTAATTTAATTACAGGCATTGTTCATTACTGTAAATGGCCTCTGTGAATCATGCTTTAGCTATGCTCACTCGCAAATGTCACTGATACCCCCCTACCACATTTGTTCAACAGCTATTTATATTGCCCATTATATTTTAAGAAATGTGTATACACTACTGAATGTGTTTAAACGAATGCATGAGAGTGTGCTTACAAATATGTGCTTACACATTTTTGCATGTGTGATGTGTTTGCAATGCATCGTTTTTCTATATGCGGTGTGTTTTCATGTTTTTCTGTGTATGGTGTTTGTCTTCATCTGTGTGGTTGCAGGTGTGTATGTGAGTGTGTGTGTGTGTGTGTGTGTGTGTGTGTGTGTGTGTGTGTGTGTGTGCATGTGTGCGTGTGTGCGTGTGTGTGCGTGTGCGCGTGTGTGTGTGTGTGTGTGTGAGCATTCACAAATTTGTCTGATACTGTAGTACATTGCAGAATGGAGGCGTGACATAAAGGTGCATTCAGAATGGAACATGTGACACTTTGTGTTACATTTATAGCAGAGGAGAAGTGAGGACAGTAACAAAAAAATGGTTTATGTGCATGTTGCCTGGTAATGTCTGAACTGCTGGAAACCTTTTTTTCATACTTTTGAAATGTTGTGGTTTGACAGCTCTTCTAATAACGTGGTCTACAATTCACTGACAATATCCATTTCACGTTAGCATGATTTAGCTCTCTAATGATTCTGTTGTGCTTATAATTAATTTCGATCTGGAATTGTGCAGGAATAATAGGCAGATGTTTGTGAAATTTGACCAGACATGTTAGCGTATCCCGGAAGGTAACTTTGCAATACAAATAATAAAATCCATTTTAATGCTTGGAAGCTACTGTATGCTACCATTATAAAATGAGTCTGTGCTATACTGCTGTTTTGTTCATACCTCTAAATAAGACTTATAGTTTTACAGCTATCAGTGTTTGTACTATGACGTTATAAATTCATTGTCAAAGAACACATCATAGAATATTTCAATATTCAACCCTTAAATCCTAGAAAAAGTTCCATTAAGAATACTAGCCATTATAACAGCAGTATATAGTCATGCACCTTATCACACTAAACACTGCCAATGCAGTAACTGCTTCAGTGTTGTCTTCACCTACACAACCCACACAATCAATTACAATTATACAGTTTAAACAAGATGCTAGAATTAGAGCTGATGCATACTGTTACTACCAACAAGTCTCCATTTACTACTTAACAGGATACCCAGGTAATGCACAAGCAAGCCTTTTCCAATCACCATATTCTGCAGTTGAAGAAGCATATTTACATAGGGGTAGCCATGTTGCCCCTCAACCTCTAGTACAGGGGACTTCATACCCTACAACTCCTTATTTATAAATATTAACTCCATGATCGCACAGACACGGATACATAGGCAATGTTCACAAGGCTCACTGACAGCACACTTTTAGATAATATAAGCTGAAATGCATGATTGCAGGCAAACAACCTGAATATTTCAGACATAAACTACTGCAAGTTTTTATGCTTTTGACAATAAAAACATCAATAATATCTCATGATAATTTAAATGCTTAATAATTAGACAACAGTATAGCCATGCCTGACAGACCATTAAACAACAGGTGGTCTCTCTCTCTCTCTCTTTACATATATATATATATATATATATATATATATATATATATATATATATATATATGGGTCTACATCAGATAGTCAAATGGCCATAACGTCAACATGCATATGGCTGAGATTAAAACATCATTTCTTCACATCGTACCCGGAATAAATTAAAAAAAAAAAACTTTTTCTTTTTTTTTTTGTTTTGCTGCACCCCCCCCCTGCACCACCCACACCCCCTGCTACTTAAATATACAAACTCCGAGATTGCACTTATTGAAGTGAATGAGAATTTTTCCATATGGGGATCTCCATGCCATTGCGAAGAAATGTTTTCATCTTGGCCGTATATGGTTCGATGTTATGGTCGCTGATTATCTGAAGGGAACCCATATATATATATATATATATATATATATATATATATATGTGTGTGTGTGTGTGTGTGTGTGTGTGTGTGTGTGTGTATATACATATATATATATATATATATATATATATATATATATATATATCTATACATACATGCATAAATAAATAGATATGTCTTGCATGCATATCTGTGTGTGTGTGTGTGTGTGTGTGTGTGTGTGTGTGTGTGTGTGTGTGTGTGTGTGTGTGTGTGTGTGTGTCTGTTTTGGCATAATAAATGCTGAGACCAGAAAGCACAATATTTGTAGTGATATTACATTTGCAGTTGTATTTTGTTTGTCTTCAGTAAAAGGTGATGTAGAGAAGGGAAACGAGAACTGCAGAGTTCTTCAAAAATGCAGAGGGGGCAGGAAAGTAGGCGCAAGCTATAACAACTATGGGGAGCAAGTACCCTGTGGGATATATGAGTGCCACTGCTTTAGGGAAAGATCAGAATCCTATTCTCTAGGACAAGACTGTGTTTAGAAGCAACGTCTCAATGGAGCTATAAGAGAATGATAAAGGCAGTCCAAAGGACATCCATGAAACTTGAACAGGAGCTATTACTAGCTTAATCAGCTAAGGCATATATCAATCTCCAAAAGGTTCAGTGAGGAAACAATGCATTAAGTAGAGTTAGAGAATTTTGCAAACGTTGAAGGGGAAACAAGGAAACAGAGCAGCCCTACCTCATACCTATACTTTGAGCTAGAAATTGGCCTGCTTTACAGGATAACCAAAGACAAAGAATACTTATTAGTGTGGCTTTTAGTTCCAAAGCCTTTCTAAACATCTGTAAGGAAGTTAGCACAAAGTTACATTTTGGTTGTTCAGTTACGAAACAATAAGACAAAATCTAAGATTTTAGCTAAGTTGTACTGGTCTAGCTTTATGACAGGCAGATAAAATGTTTGTGCAGCTTGCACTGAATGTCAAAAAGACCACAACTAACCCAAGGGTTAAAGAGTCATTGGTTGCTCTTTCCTCTTATGGAAATGTCATTTAAAATAATAGCAATGAATATTTAAGGTCTACTTGTAAAATCAGGTATGAACCATTGGTACACTATTTATACTGAAAAAGAGGACTGCCAAAAAATCTGGTAAACACTCTATCCTTGTATCAAATAGTATATAAATAAATGTCATAAGGCAAAAGGATAGAGCGAAGCAGAATCAGTCTCTGGTAATACCAAGTAGCGTAAAATGCTCAAAGTCCCAGAAGTGGTCCAAGCCAAAAAAAGCGAATCCAAAAATGTATAAAAAGTGTGGATGGTTAAACCCACACAGAAATTTATTAGAAAATATCCGGAAAAAAAACTGTTAGCGCTTTCGCTTAAAAAGCTTCTTCAGACATAAAACCATTCATCTAACATCAAACATTTATATACTGCACTCAAATTTTAAAACAGCCAATAGAACAGCATCAATTGTTGAGCATTAAAGTGGCCTCACACTAATAACAAATTCTTCTATTACATTTAGTAAACATCTCAAAGGCTGTTAATGTAAGACCAAAGACCAATGTAATAGCCAACAAAAATAACTAAGTAAGTAAATACATACATAGTATATAGTTAAAACCATTCTTAAAGTGCATAATAAAAATATATATAAAGAAATATGTATACACATTAGATGTAAGTGTATACAGAAAATAAATAAATGAGCTGAGATATACTGTCACTTGAAAATGTATATGCGTACTTATATGACAAAAAATGAATGGAGTTATTACTGCTATTATTCTACACTACTCATGTATGTAAGAATATATAACTGCATATAGGTATATCTTGTATATGTCCCAAAACATATATATAAATTATACAATATCTCATAAAAGCTGTCATTTGTTGTTCCTGCGTTTCTTAAGAAAGGGCTTGATAGAGGCCCTCTCATTCAGTCCCTTCCCTCTATCTGCCCTTAACCTTATAATCCAATCACTTTCTATACTCTCCGTATGGTTCCGAATATCACCCTCTCGTGCACTAGGTTGAATCACTGCCAATGCTCTAAACAGAAAATTGTGTGTAGTACCACATTGGGCTACATGTTTGGCTAATGCATTGCATTGTGAGCCTTTCTTAATATGGTAGATATGCTCACGTAGCCTGTCCTTGAATGGTCTATTGGTTTTGCCAACATAAAAAGATGAACAGAGCTGGCATGTAGCTAAATAAACTAAATGTGGGGTCATACAATTAGCTGAGGCTTTCATTTTAAATATTATATTCAAATCTGGATGAAGAAACTCATCTTTTATATCTATGTAGGGACAAAAATTGCATATGCCACATGGTTTAGTATGCATGTCTCTAAATTCCAAATTCTGAGTTTCACTAACTCGTCAACAAATCCCATATCCATGTCATAATGGCATGTAATTCAATCTTGCTTATCATGCTATAAAATCTATCATCCAACAGCTTATTCATAGCTATATTATACTTTATAGTGTCCGTAATCACTATTCGTCCCCCTTTGTCAGCAGGTCTAATGACAGTTGTTGCCTGTGACTGCAATTGAATTACATGCCATTATGAACCATGTTATTAACACATTGTTTGATATCCATCAAGGAGGTATTATTAACAAAGAATTGTTGGATTACTTGTTAGTTAAAACTCCATCGATTCCCCTTATACAAGGCCTCCCCAAGATCCATAAGGATATGGGTGACCCCCCAATGAGACCTATAGTATCTGGTGGGGGATGGGTTACAGAGCGCCTGTCCATTTATGTAGAGAAACACTTGAGACCAATTTTGAACCACAATATGTTTGTTCTAAAAGATTCCAAGCAGTTTCTAGTGGACCTATATGATTGTCTAGGAGGCCTTACTAATGTTGAAGGTCTAGTCTTTGTAACTCTTGATGTACAATCACTCTTTACTGTTATACCAAATGAACTGGGGGTGTTGTATATATTAAGAGTATTTAAAAAAACACAGTGAATACTCAGAAGTACAAAGAGATCTTATTACCTATTTTTTGGAACTGGTATTGGAGAACAATTTGTTCATGTTCCAGGACAGGATATACCAGCAGCAGGATGGAGTAGCTATGGGTACCCCTTGTGCCAACAGTTATGCCAACATGTTTCTGGCACAATGGGAGGAATCCATTCTGTTTCACTTACCCATTTTTGAGGCACATGTTAAGTTCTACCGTCGTTTTGTCAACAATTTGTTTATATTGTGGGATGGAAGCCTGGAACAGCTAGATGTACTTTTCACCAGCATGAATAGTGACTTTCTTAGATTCACCATAGAATATTCTGTGTATAGAATAGATTTTCTTGATATATATATTGAAAGGTTACCTTGTGGGTTGATCAATACTGGCATACATAGGAAGTCCTGTTATGCTAATACACTCCTATTGAGGTCCAGTATTCACCCCTCCTATGTGTTCAAAAACATCATTAAAGGTCAGGGCGTATGGTCCTCTAGAATGAATCCCATGGATATGGGATTTGTTGACGAGTTGGTGAAACTCAGAATAAACCTTTTGGAGAGAGGATATAAGGAGCCTGAACTTGATGAACAACTCTGTAGTATTCCTGAGTTAAGGTCCAATATAGCTGCTCCTTACTTTGGACCCAGAGACAGGGATCAAAAAATATGCTTTAGACCCACTTATTCCTCAGTTAAGTTCCCATTCTTTTACACCAGTGATCATAGGGAGGTTAGAGGGATTATCAGTAGGCATTGGCCAGTTCTACTAACAGATGAGGACATTAGGAAGGTTGTAGGTGAACAACCTAGTTTTCTATACAGGAATAAGAAAAATTTGAAGAGGTTGCTTTGTTATCCTAAAGACCAGAACTTGGAATTTAGAGACATGCATACTAAACCATGTGGCATATGCAATTTTTGTCCCTACATAGATATAAAAGATGAGTTTCTTCATCCAGATTTGAATATAATATTTAAAATGAAAGCCTCAGCTAATTGTATGACCCCACATTTAGTTTATTTAGCTACATGCCAGCTCTGTTCATCTTTTTATGTTGGCAAAACCAATAGACCATTCAAGGACAGGCTACGTGAGCATATCTATCATATTAAGAAAGGCTCACAATGCAATGCATTAGCCAAACACGTAGCCCAATGTGGTACTACACACAATTTTCTGTTTAGAGCATTGGCAGTGATTCAACCTAGTGCACGAGAGGGTGATATTCGGAACCATACGGAGAGTATAGAAAGTGATTGGATTATAAGGTTAAGGGCAGATAGGGGGAAGGGACTGAATGAGAGGGCCTCTATCAAGCCCTTTCTTAAGAAACGCAGGAACAACAAATGACAGCTTTTATGAGATATTGTATAATTTATATATGTTTTGGGGCATATACAAGATATACCTATATGCAGTTATATATTCTTACATACATGAGTAGTGTAGAATAATAGCAGTAATAACTCCATTCATTTTTTGTCATATAAGTACGCATATAAATTTTCAAGTGACAGTATATCTCAGCTCATTTATTTATTTTCTGTATACACTCACATCTAATGTGTATACATATTTCTTAATATATATTTTTATTATGCACTTTAAGAATGGTTTTAACTATATACTATGTATGTATTTACTTACTTAGTTATTTTTGTTGGCTAATACATTGGTTTTTGGTCTTACATTAACAGCCTTTGAGATGTTTACTGAATGTAATAGAAGAATTTGTTATTAGTGTGAGGCCACTTTTATACTCAACAATTGATGCCGTTCTATTGGCTGTTTTAAAATTTGAGTGCAGTATATAAATGTTTGATGTTAGATGAATGGTTTTATGTCTGAAGAAGCTTTTTAAGCGAAAGCGCTGACAGTTTTTTGTCCGGATATTTTCTAATAAATTTCTGTGTGGGTTTAACCATCCACACTTTTTATACATTTTTGGATTCGCTTTTTTAGCTTGGACCACTTCTGGGACTTTGAGCGTTTTACGTTACTTGGTATTACCAGAGACTGATTCTGCTTTGCTCTATCCTTTTGCCTTATGACATTTATTTATACACTATTTATACTACAACATTTCCAGAGCTAGCACCTCTGTGAAGGGTTAATTAAAAATTCATAGTAAAACAAGTACTGATGTTTTTCACTGAAAAGCATTCCCAAAACATTTTTTACAGATCAAAGCACCAAACACTTAAGGATATCTGCGTACCATCATCAAATAGAAGAGCTAGTTGAACACTGCATTAAAACTTTAATATCAGCATTACCAAAGACTTTAATAAATAGTAAAAGGAACATGCCCTTGTTAGAGGTATTATATAACATTTTACAGACATGTAGAACGGGTTACTATTGTAAAAATGAGTGTGTGCTAAACCACTATTAAATAGTAAATGGAGTCCGAATACAAGGAGAATTGTTTGGTAGCAGTCTGCATTGACTCTAATTCTAGCATCTCATTTAAACTGTATAGTTATAACCAGTTGTGTGGGTTGTGTAGCTGAGGGCAATGATGTAGCAATAAATGCATTGGTTGCGTTAAGTGTGATAAGGTGAATGACTAAATCTTGCTGTTGTGATGGCTAGGAAGTTGCTACCATTTCAGAGTTGGCAGTCTCTACTGTCACACCTGTGAAACATATGACTATAGTTATGTTGAAGTAGGTGAAGTCTTTCAATGCATGCTGCTTTTTCACTTGACAGAAATTGTTAAGGATTATAAAGTAGTAATTATTTAATTTCCACTCTTCAAAGTTAATCATAGGTAGTGTTTGGTAAACTGATGTATAGGTATTAAAGATACTCTACTAGTATGACAGAGTATAGCTGTATTGACTGGTAATACAGCACCTACATATACAAAAGGTATAGCACACAGTACTGTGACCGAGAATTGCTATTACTTCACACTTGTTCCCGTGCTTAGTGACCTTCACAAATCCTCACCCTCTAGAAGCTGACATCATTTTACACCTAGTGAAAGGGATGCACACATGCATAATGATATGATTCACAGATCACAGCTTTGTTGAGTCTCACTTACATACTAAGCTTATGAATTAGCCCCCGTTTATGCCAATAGACTTCAATGTGCCATTTTTAACTTCTCTGAGTCCAGTTAATCAGCAGCAGTCCAAAGAAAACTGTGAACAAATTAAAAGGAATTATTAAGAGAGAAAAGAGTCAAAATTTGGTAGGAAACCACCAGGGTTGGTATGATTTAGGTAGAGCTCATTGGCAAAAGCATATATTTGCCAGCAAGGTATGACACATGTTAAATTCTTACAGCCTTATGAATGACATGAGTAGGAAGTCTAAGTTGCCATTTTTTACAGCTGTCTAAACATGTATTTTTATTTGTGGACTTAATTTTCATTGCTTAAGGTTACTGAAAAGTACAGTATTATCATTCAACAATGTTATATTACCTAAAAATGCCTTCAAGCACACCAGAAGAGTAAGCAGTTATATTATCATTTCACAGTTATGCACAGGTTGGACTGATGTACAGAGCACGGTTAGTACCACAAATAATCTACTTTTGCAATCTGAACTTCTGACCTGTAGGTCGTGTGTGGGAGTCTGGTTAATTGTGGGGCAAAGTATGTGCATTCAGCTTATAGCATGCCACATTATTATATATGTTCAAAATGTGCATGAAAGAAGCATTCATGAGTGGGAGACTGGTTTATTGTTGGTCAGATATATGGTTCCTGGTTAAAAATGCAACAACGTGAGGGAACAAGACTTAGGAGACAAAACTTCAGAGTAGAAGAAAACCACATCCTTATGAATGATCTGAGAACACATTAGAAACATCTCTTTGGCAAAGGGGTCCCACATCAGGGGTTACATTTCCAATTCCCAATCCACTGGTACAAGTTATGCTTGCTGTAGGTCAGGAAAGAGCTTTGCTAGGCACAGATGGGAAGCCTGATCCAAAGAAGGGGTTACCTCTGAGACACATACTTGTCTCCCAGTAGTAGTGTAGCAAGGGTGAGATAAATAGTCAACAAGCCCTGGATGCAAGGTGTTAGAGACCACAATCCTGAAGTACCATTCCTGCATTCTTCTTTCTCTACAAGCATTTCTAACTGCTGGTATAGAAAGCAACTTGCAAAATATAACTTACAAACTTATTTTTTTACTATTCCATTAAAGATCTGTGGCAGGTAGGGTGCAAGTGTCTGAGAGGGAAAGTGTGCTTCAGACTGCCATTAGATATGTATTGGTTTACTCTTCTAATGAAGAACTGCAGCAGGGAGGGTGATGTGTGTTTCAGGGGGCATGTGTCTAGCAGGGAGGCAGAGCTGCCTTTTTTTCAATCTTCAAATGAAGAGCTGTGGCAGGGAGGATTTGTATGTCTTAGAGGTGGAGTGTCTTTGGGAGGAAGTGTGTGCTCCAGACTGTAGTAAGCAGTCAATTCAAGATGCTTTTTTTCTGACTTCTATTTGAGCAGTGGGGTGAGGTGTTAGTTCAGGGAGCAACCCAGGATGCAGGTTAAGCCAGCTAGACCACTGCCCTCTAGCATGTCCTATTTATGTTGCATTTAAAGTTTATGCCTGAAGCTATTTGTTTTGTGGATGGACAACAGGTCCATCAGAGTGAGATTAGAGGATGCTTTGTAGGGCAGGCATAGATCACCTCTCAGCAGGATAGTGAGTACAAGGGCAGGGCTTTGAGTTGGTCTTCATAGGAGATGTTGTTTATGTCCTGTATTCTTTTTGTGAAGAACCTCTGTGGACAATCCAGCTGTTGCATATGCCTGGGCAGGTACATACCAAATGGGTAATTGTACAAGTGACTGGTCTGATGAGGGCTTAGTACATCGGAGCAATGACACTCTTGGACCTAGATGACATACCTTTACTTATAATTTTCTACACTATAGAACAATTTCCTTACCACCTCAGACACATAGCAGACAAAGTCCAGGTTATTGTCTATAAGCATTCTTAGATCCCCTACCACTGTCCCCTATCACTGGGTCTATTCATAGGGATGTATTTTAAATGCTGCAGTTTCCAGGGGTAGAATTCTTTCCAAAGGGTATGCATTTCTTGGTTCTCAGGTTTAGAGGTTTAGGCTGTGGCTCAAGCACCAGATATTGGTCAGCCTCAGACCTTCTTGGAAGGTGTTTGTGTCATTGGGAGAGTCTATGATTGCACCCAGTTTGCAATATATTAATGTTTCATGATACTCAATGCATGCGCTGTTATCTGTAAATGACATCAATGAGAGCAGGTAACCAAAGTTATACAGCCTTCATTTTCCAAGCATGGATAACAAACAATGCATAAGTATTCACAATGGCTGAGAAACATTGACTATACTGACCTATAGTACAAAAGAAAAAAGGGGAGTGTCATTTTTAATGTGATTGTGCAATCTGTTATTTAAAGCAATATAGTGTGGTTAGTGTAGGGAGATTGTAAGAGTAGGACTATGCATGTACTGCTGTGACAGACCCTGCCAGATAAACTAGAACTCTTGTCATTTGACCCTCAGCACTGTACAAATAATGTGCCCATGGCAGAAGTGATTTACTTGAGGTACAGTCTAATGTGACCACAGGACATGTAGCAATAGCCAACACTGCACAGGAAGGACATCTTATAACGCACCTTATAATTCATATTAAAAATCAACGTTTAGTAAAGCAAAGTGTGAAGATAAGTGAAGGCTGCCAGCCTAGCTAGATAGAATTTGGCAGATAATTCTGTCATTTGTAAATATTAATATAAGCCACAGGCTTGTTCTCTTAAATGGGAAAACATGGTGTTAAATGTGGAACTGCAAAAATGTAACAATAGTGCACTGTGCTGTAACAAAGCTGATAATTCAATTCTTTGATGTCAAAATTCGGAGCTGAGATGTCTAGCTAAAGGCATTCTGCCTATAATTTTGAGGCCAGAGTTAATGGCTAGAATTTGCATGCATAATTTCTTTTATTGCTCTGGTTCCTAACCAGCTGCAAAATCAAAAGGGCTATTAACCTCTGCGAGTCTGTTAGCTTGGGAACCAAAAAGAAATGATGTAATCTGAAATGAATCAGTGGTACTGCATTATCAATTTAAGGACAGAAAGAATGAGAGCATTAGAGCATTTGTCATTTTTTTTTCACTTAAGTATCATTTTTAATTTTTTTTTTTTTTAAACAGGTTTATTGTTTTAACATACAAGAGAAATATCATAACAATTTTATACAAGTAATTAAAAATAGATATGATTATAACATTCAACAAAACAACTAAAGTATTTACAAAGACATCCACTACAATCAGATCAATTAATTAAACTAAAATACCATGCTATTGAAATTAGGATTTTTTTAACAAATTTTGTAAATTATCCCATACAATATAATAAGATGTTTTTCTAGTTGTTCTTGACCTAATTGTGTTTATTTCCATATGGCACACTATATTCATAACATTTTTAAATTCATTGAATGAAGGAGGTGTATCTGAAATCCAATTTCTGGTTATTATTTTCCTAGCCACTGCTAGAATAGACCATAACAAGGGAAGCTTAACCTTTTAACACTTTGAGGTACAGGTGTGTTGAATAATATAAGAGATTTAGAAATAATGAAATTATCTGTAAAAACAGCCTGCAAAAATTCATTAACTGACTTCCAGTATTCTTTCAATTTTATACAGTCATAAAACATATGAGCCCAGTCAGCATTAATTTCTACATTACATCTCTTACATAGATTATCTTTATTATTTATTTTATTCATCATCAAAGGTGTATAAAAGATCTATGTAAAAATTTCCATGTATAAAGTCTCCAGACAATGGAAGACGTAGTTCTATAGGCAGATTCCAATATATATTGTTTATCTTGTTGATTTGATGGGTCCCCATTAATAGAAGTGAAATAATTCCAGTATGTATCTACACTGTAAAAAGTTTCTTGTCTGATAATTTTATGTATATATGAAAGTTTACCTTTATCAGAAACTTTATGTTGTAAATTTAATATCAAGTAATCAATCAGTGTTGGAATATATTCTTTAACTGTTATAGACATTAGATCTATTCTATCAATGAGATGTTGTCTAAAGGTCTGAACCTCTAACCAGCAAGTTTCTCTTAGATCAAATTCTTGTTTTAAAAAATCTAGATTTTTAACTTTATTATCGGATATCAACTGATATCAGTACTTTAGATCATTATCTATAGCTAAATGAGTTCCTTCAGAAGTAGATGACAAAAGCATACCCTGAGTATACATTATAGGGAATATAATAAAATTCCATTCCCTATACTTAGGGTGCATGAATATAAAGTTACGATAACTAATAATAATATTTAATGGGTAACAAACCATATGTTTAGGTGTAATAGGTGAAGTACAAAATTCCTTTAGTAACCATAACATGGAGTTATTTACAGTCATATTTTTATGTGTTAAGGAGATTTTCATGAAGTGTATACTAATTAGCTCCCAATAATCTTTCCATTTTGCGACATATGACTGATCTATTAATAAAGTAATAACTTTTACAATAGAAGAGATAGTATATAAATTAAAGTCTGGAAAAGAAATACCCCCTTGAGACCAGCTATTAGTATGTTTCTTTAATGCAATCCTAGGTCTATTAGGTGCCCATAGGAAATTTAACATTAGTGTATTCAGTTTCTTGATAATTATTTTTGTAGGTGGAAGTATTATTGATTGTATTAAGTATAAAATCTTGGGGAATATTATCATTTTAATAATTGTAAGTCTCTCCTCCATAGTAAAAAACATATTATTCCAGGTATTAAAAAGATTTTGTATATTAATAAAAAAGGTATTATAATTATTATATATAATAGATTTAATATCTTTAGATAGTATTATACCTAAATAAGTTATCTGACCTGAATTGGGTACATATTTAGTAAAATCACTAATGAGAATATTTTTTCGTGTGTATATAGGTAGTATTTTAGTTTTTTCTTCATTGAATATTAAACCAGAAATACTTTTAAAATTCATCATTTTATCAAATAGAGACTGCATAGAAGAATTAGATCCTGCTGATGTAATTAGAACATCATCTGCAAAAAGTTGAATTTTGGATGTTATATTTTCATCTATTTCGAAACCCTCTATGTCAGTACTGTTTCTGATCAAATTAGCCCAAGGCTCCATTACTAAAGTGAATAATAGTGGAGAAAGTGGACATCCTTGTTTTGTACCTTTAAGAATGGGTATTTGTTGTGAAACATATGTTCCTACCTTAATATAAGCCAACGTTCCTTTGTATAAATGCTCAATTAGATTTACAAATGCATCTGAGAAGTTTGTGCACTTCAGTAAGGTAAACAGATAGTCCCAACTTACTGAATCAAATGCTGAACTTATATCAAGACTAATAAGTGTTAAATCTTTCTATTTCCTATTTGCAAAATCAATTAATGTTAAAGTTCTTCTTATATTATCAAAAGTATTTCTATTTACAATGAAGCCTGTCTGATCTATATCTATAATGCCGGGAATGATTGTCTTCAATCTATCAGCAAAAATACTCATAAACATTTTATAATCAACATTAAGTAATGAGATGGGCTGATATGAAGTACATCTAGTTGGATCTTTATTAGGTTTTAAAATTGGTGAAATAAATGTATATTGCCAAGATGGGGGAGTTATTAACTCAGTTTGGGCCAAAATAAAAACCTTATGTATTATTGAATATGTACTTTTAGAAAGGATTTTATATATCTCTGGTATAATACCATCATTACCCGGTGCTTTGTTTGATTTAAGCTTATTTATTTGTGTAATAACCTCTGTATATGAAACACTTTTGTCCAATAGTTTAATCTGTTGTTTATTAAGCTTTTTATTCATGTTTGTGGTTATAAACTCCTTTATTTTATCTTTAGGTTCCATGTTAATGTTATTATTGTTAATATTGTGAAAGTGATTTCTAAATTCATCTAGTATTTCTGGTAGACTAGAAACATTCTTCTTTTTCCTTAGAGAAAATATTTCTTTGATATGGTTTTGTTTATTCAACCTTTTTGTTTTATTTTTAAGTCTATGTAAGTATTTGGGGCTTATTGAGTAAGTCAAAAACTTGTATTTCTCTAGAGTTATTTTAACTTTATGAGTTAAAATTTCTTTGTATTTCTCATTTAGTTTGTTTATTTCTTCAATGACTTTTTTATCCATAATATTTTCTTTATTATTATGTTTATAAAAGTCTAATTTACTTTGAATATCTAACAATTCCTTATCCCAAGATTTCCTTTTATTATTATACCATCTTATACTTTGTCCATATAGATATGATTTTAAGGCATCCCAAACATAGACAATGGAGACTTCAGGAGTATTATTTATGTCTAGAAAATGTTGTACTTCTGAAAGTATATATTCTTTATAGTCTTTTAGTTGAGTTAAGTATGCTGGTATCCTTTTGATCTGAACATTATGAGGATTTTTTATCATGAATTCAAAAACAATTGAATTATGATCAGATATAGGACATGAAATGATTTTGGAATTAATTAAATTTGTTACCATCTGGTTAGAAATAAAGACCCTATCTATTTTTGAATAAGTTTTGTATCTGTTAGAAAAAAAGGTGTATGGTAATGCTTTTGAATCTATCTGATTATTAATATCATTCAAATGATAAGAATTAGCAAAATCATTTAAATGTTTTGCATTAGATGTAATTCTTCTTTTTCCTATAGTGGTAGTATCACTTTCATGTAGTATACAATTAAAGTCACCAGCTAAAATAATATCTCCTATAGAGAATGATATGATCTTATCAAGATGATGTTTCACTGTATTAATACCAATTCCAGGTATCCAATATACATTAATTAAAGTGTAAGTCTTCCCATTAATTTGTATTGTAACCATACAAAACATCCCTTTGTCATCCTGATAAGACTTAATGGTTTTAGAAATGGGGATACTTTTATTCCATAAAATAGCCACTCCTCTTTTTTTCTGAGTGTGCTCTGAACTAACCAATACTGTATATTTGTTTGTGGCTAGTTTATCAATATCTTTTTTCAATAGATGGGTTTCTTGCAGGAAGACAAAGTTGGCCTTATGTAAATTAATGTATCTTATTAGGCTTGCCCTTTTACACTGATTATTCAATCCATTAATGTTTAAAGAAATTCCTTTTAAAGATGTCATTTGGCATTTTTAAAACTTAAGAATCTTATGATCAAAATAACAAATAACAACATAAGTAATGTTACATCTCCTCCTTTAGGTGTACCTTTAAATATAGCTGTATTTATTGAATCTCTTATGGGATTTTATATAGGATTCAATTTTGTTTGTAGTGACAATGAGTGTACAAAATATATTGTGGATGTCAAAACTATATACATATAACAATGAACAAGTGAAAATAATGTAAGGATTAAACCTTGCATCCAGCCTGGAGTTAAAACTCCAACTTAGAGTAGTATTTACTACTCAAGTTAACCCTACCCTAAGCAGCAGTACCTCAGCTACCACCTTATCAATTTAATACTGGTTATATTTAACTTAAATTAACAGCTTTCAATTCAATTATCTAGCAAGACAAGACTACACATTTGATAAAACAGCATCGTATAAACTAAAATAAACTTTTTTTTTAAAAACTATTCATACTACTATATACATCTATGTAATATAATACACTTGTATTCAAATAGCATTCAAATAAACTTGATATTAGGAACCAAGAGGAGAGAGAGAAATAAAAGACGTGAAAGAGGGAGAGAGAGTGAAAGAAAGAGAGAGAAAAAAAAGGGAAGGCATATTTACATATTAATTTATTCAAAGTATGTAAAAATAAGTTCTAACATTCATTTAAATCAAAAACTTTGGCTAATATGGTTCAGACATTACATATATTAAGATGCATCTATTTTCTGTCATGTAAATGCAGTCAACAGCTTCCAAAAAAAACCCTTGAATTGCTTGTATATGAGCATTTTACTCATACTCATTATTGTCAATAGAATAAAATATTATATTTATAGAAATTGTTATAAATCCTACTGCATAGTTATGCAAATTCTCAGAAACACTTGCATTATTGTAAAAGAAAAACATCTGTATTTTGTATGTCTATACTGCTGCTTTAAAATATATCACATGACAGTTTCTTCCAGAATAGAGTTATAAAGTTATTTATGCTTGTCATTCAGATGAATTAAATGAGTTATAGTAATGTATATGTTTGGAACATAAGTTTTTAACACAGATTAGTATGCGGCAGTCAAGTAGATTTTCAAAAACACTTGAATAAATGTTTCATTTTCTATGCCTTCTAAAATAAGACATTTACTTACTACAAGAAACTGCATCATTTAAAATCATTATAACTGACATATTTTATGAATTATAACATAGATATTTAAGTAATTATATAAAATAACTCACATTTAAATGTCAAAGAGTTCATTTTCCTTCACATAGTCGCATTTGCTTCAGTTCTACTTCCTGGTAGAGGGTTCTTCCTGAATCTGTGATGTGTCAGTGTGATATCTGGGTGAAAGGTCAAATTGACTGCTTTCAGCTTCTCTGTGAGAATTCTGAGAGTTGAAGCTTTTGAAACAACTCGAGGACACTGTTCATGAGGCAGCTCACATCCCAGATTGTCTCCCTTAACATTTTGGCGGGAAACTTGTTAAAAACTAGTGACAAACATTCATTTAACAGTGTAAATGCATCTAAACATGACAAAACCTTTCGCGATGTATTTTACAGGTTATTACAGCCTCTATGTAAGTGAAATTAAGACCAAAGTTATTAATAAGTAATAAAACTCAATATTTTTGTCTCAACTCAATTTTTATGCAAATCTTATTATTTACTGTGTCTATATGATCAAAAGCATTTCTATATATTAATATGAGAAAAAAAATAAAGAGAAAGAATAAAGAAAAGAAAAAGAGAGTAGAAAACAAAAGAGTGTAAAGCAGAAATAAAAAAAAAATGTAAGAGAAAGCTATAAGAAGTATATACAATGGAATATTACTTACTGTTTATATTAATAGAGTTAAAAATAAAACATATTATTTACTATTATTTAGTTCTAATTTTTATTAGTTAAAGCATGACAGATTATTTACAAACAAGCATAAGCAGTATAATCAAGAAAGTATAATTAGGAATAGCATTTGAAGAACATATAAACTTTTTACAAGGAATAAATATGTTATTATTCCATTTATCATATTTTCATTACTCTTCTCTCCCTGCCCTCCCCCACCCGTTACCCACTACATAATCTAAATAGAATGTCCTTGTTTAAACAAAGAAAAGAAGAAAAGGAGAAAAAAAAGGAAAAAAAATGTATCAAATTACTGACCTTACTTCTCTTTTTCAGAAAGAGAAACAAATTGAATAATAGCTTGTTATTAGTTCCTCAGATATTTTGACTGGTTATGAAACAAAACATTTCTTTGCACACAGAGAATAACTTTGATTAAATCTTTTTCAGAACATTTGTGGCTTTCTGGAAATGCAGGAACTATATTTAAAAAGATTAATAATGAAGTAAAATGATGAGAGAAAAAAAGAAAAAAAACATAGAACAAATCATTTGTTCTTTAGTCTCTTCGTCTTCTCTGAAGTCTTCCACGAAGTTTCAGTTGCCAGTCTTTTTAATGAAGGACTAGCCCATTCCATTTCCTCTATTTTATCCAAAATCTTATTTTTTTTGATAAACAGTAAAGCAGAGTCTAAGTCATCAAAAATTTTAGGACCATCAGGAAGGAAGATTTTTAGCTTGGCAGGAAACAGAAGGTATGTTTTAAACTGTGCTTTTTTAAGCTCCCTTATTAGTGGCAGAAAAACGTTTCTTTTAGCTATTACCAAGGAAGAATAGTCATTGTCAAAATGCACAGTTGTTTCATTAATCTTAACAGGAGCTTTAGCCCAAGCAGATTTAAGAACCATCTCTTTATCAAAAGATGATAGAAATCTAACTATAACTGATCTAGGATAGTTTTTGTTAGAGTTAGTATTAGCTATAGATCTATGTGCTCTTTCGATACCAAAAGAAAATGCTTCTGGTAAGTCTAAAGTTTTAGGGAGCCATGTTGTTAAAAAAGAAGTAATATCGTTACCTTCAATATTTTCTGGCAGTCCAAAAATCCTAATGTTATTGCGCCTAGATCTATTTTCCAAGTCATCCAGCTTTGTTTGTAAATGTGTATTTTGTTTCAGCAGAAACTCAATGTTGATTTCCTCTTCCTGGATGCTATTTTCCATGTCATTCACAGCTTCTTCTATGCCTGTCATCTGGATCTTCTGTTGTTGCAGGTCTATATGTAACAAGTCTATTTGTTTTGTAGTTTTTTCTATGAAGGTATCAATTTTAGTATCCATTTTATCCATCTTAGCAGTAAGTTGCTGGATTATAGTTATCAGAGACTGAAGTTCTTTCTTGATGCTGGAGTCTTGAGAATTTGTCTTACTGGAACTCATTTCAGACTGATAAACTGACAGGAAAATTTCCAATGTGATTTCTGACAGGAATATTGTTAAAATGTCCTTTCTTTTTTAGATATAGTTCAAGAACTATATAAAACAAACATATTTAGAAAGAAAATTACTTCAAAAATTATTTTTTTAAGTAATTAATTCCTGTCAATGTAATGAAATTGGTGGAGCTGAAGAAATCTGCTGCTATCCTGTGTTCATCCTTGGCCACGCCCCCCCAGAGCATTTGTCTTGAGAACATCCAACTCACCACTCTGGCTGTGTCTATATGTAAGTAGGATTTTAGAACTGTGTTTTCTCTTAGAAATAGCTATGAATTAGGAAGATTAGACTAAGTTGTTTGGTGGTGCTGCGGTAGCGTTGTTGCCTCACAGTAAGACGCTATCCTGTTCGATTCTCAGCTAGAGCATCTTCTGTGTGGAGATATGCGTGAATGAGCGTACCTTCGTTGAAGGTTGTGCATCAGAGCTGGCAACTCGGCATGTAAAAATCTACTGCCAATCATTAGCGGACTGGAGTTCCGCAGTGGCGACCCCTAACCGGGAAAAGCCGAAAGACACAACAAGACTAAGTTGTTTTCTGTGTTGATGTCAGAACTTTTCTACTGTATTATTTTAAGTATTTTTCTGAGATCTCTGAACACTTGAATAGCACTGTATAGTAAAAAGTATTGTCTTGTGTTTTTATTATTTTTTATTACATATTTTTAAACCCTTCAACCGTGGTTGCTTTGTGTAGAAATTATTGAAGCTCTAAGAATACATTGCATGTATATAGTGATACTGTCCCAAGTCACTCCAAATAAGTCTTGACTGTTCAGTCGCACTTACCATTTGGATAATAATATTGCACAGTATAACTGGTTACACTTTCATAATGGCCTATCAGTAGCTGATAAATATTAGCTGGGTGGTGTCAGTGATTTCTATCATATAGTCTGGGTAAAAGGGGCACAGCTGGAGAACCAGTGCCAGCCTTCCCCAAAAGTGTCTGTGTGGTTGCACAAACTCTTATCTCAAAGTGTGTGTGTGTGTGTGTGTGTGTGTGTGTGTGTGTGTGTGTGTGTGTGTGTGTGTGTGTGTGTGTGTGTGTGCGCGCGTGTGTCAGCTACTTGGGCAGGGACACGAAGCACTGGTTGGACAGAGAGGGTGCTGGAGGTTTTAGCTTGCTCACTAGGCTGAGATCTGGATGCTATAGCTGTTCCAGTAGGGAGTCTTTTTGAGGACCTGGCGAGAAAGGGAGAAACCAGCCCCAGACTGACTGTGATCTCTGTGTGCTCTTAAGGGAAATTGTACTTTACTGTGAGTGTATTTATTATCCTTTCCCTGTATGGACACCCCTCACTGGTGTTAGTGGTGAAGATTGAGGCTCCTTGATTGCTGGGCCAGTGCACGGGTGTCACACAAAGCATGTGTACTCACCTAAAATTCACTTTGTACAAACATGAATGTTTTTGATTGATATATCTGAAAACAACAGCTGAGTAACAGCAGAACCTTAAAGAAATCTAATAGTATTTCTTTTCAGGTCACTAATAACTCATCATAATATCTCAAGTGGAAAACTGCACCAATACAAGCTGCAGCAGACCTTGTTTTACTTACTACTTGTAATTCTACCCAGAAATAAAAAACATCAAATAATGAACAGTCCTTCTCCATCAGTGATACTCCTGAAAAATACAATTGTGTGCCACTAAAAAGAACAGATAAAGCAAGCAACTAACTTTCATCTCTACCATTTTTTGTTATAACTTCCTCATTAACAGCATAGTTAGCAGTTGACAAATAGGCATTGGAGTGGTGATATGCTGCCAGTTAACAAAACACATAAAGCAAACAAGAAATTCTCTGAGTCAAAAACATTTCTTTAAAAATTAATGCAAACAGGTTCATTGGTTCATAGGTAGGTACTGGGCTATCTGCCCGAAGACATATATTAGCCCAGCCAAATTGTGCGGTATGCACCACCCCTTTGGTTAGTTCCCTAGGCCCATGATCTAGCAGCTAGTACCCTTGGCCCGTATCTAGTAGAACTGTTGGTATGATCCCTGGTGTGAACTTTCTGTTACCCATCCACTCATCAAGGTTCCTCTTGAAGAGTGATAGTGAGGGGCTCAAAAATGCCTGACATACAGTGACAGTAGACCTTGCACCAAACAGCATAG
Source organism: Protopterus annectens (assembly GCF_019279795.1). NCBI lineage: Eukaryota > Metazoa > Chordata > Ceratodontiformes > Protopteridae > Protopterus > Protopterus annectens. Next base: position 674,007,213 of record NC_056732.1, read on the forward strand.
CCCACAGATAACAATGCGTGCATCCTGTCATTTATGTGTTTTTTTTTCCCTAAAGGTGCTACTAAATTAATGTCATAACCCATAGTTGTGGACTAGATATCACCTCTTTGCCTGTGCAGTCATGTACCATACAAAAGCCTGCTACATGGTTTCCTGTAGTATTTATGCTGGCTGGCCACCATTACTATTGTTACTGGTGGAAGATACAATATCAGAGGCTGCACTGCCTTCATCAGACACTTGAATACCAGACTGATGCATGATCATGTTATGCAGAATGCAAGAAGTGGTTAAAATCCTGCCTTCAGTAATAGGGTTATACTGAAGTGCCACCAAACTTAATCAGGCATCATTAATGGGCTTTCAACAAGCCAAATACTCACTCACTAACAATCTGTGTCTAGAACAGGATGGTGCTAAAGCATTCCACAGTAATCCCTTAGAGTTACAGACTAGTGTCATCAGCCAAGGTGCTAGTAGGTAGCCTGCATCACCTAGAAAAGAAAAAAAATGGGGGACATAACAAAAAATGGGAAATTTATTCCTAAACAACACATTTAATAAAATACACCAACAGAGATTACTATGAATAGGAAAACTTCTCATTTGCCCATAAGGTGGTCATGGTGTATCCTATCATATATGAAGTGGAGGAAGACTGTGCTGTTGTGCCAGCTGTGAGCTTTATGGACACATTGATAAGACACCCTATGCATCACATGCTACTTGGCAGATGATGGAATGATAGGTCATGTTTTTATACCAGTGGTACAGATGAGGCCCTAATGACCAGATGGGTGAAATCTATTGCACCAAGTACCTCAGGAATTATGCCTTACCATAGAAGGCACTCATGGTTCTGGCTCAGTCTTGATACATTACTGACAGATAAATACACTAATCTACATGCACCAAGAGTATGTTACAGAACTGCTGAAGTATCCGCAAGGCAGAAGCATGGAAATACCCAGCATATTTTCAGTTTAGTGTAGTGAAGGCCATTCATATCCTAGTCTTCACAGGTATCGAAAGAACATGCTTTCCCCAAATCCTCATCTGTGGGCCATACAAACTCACTAAAGCCTTTATTAGACTACCGTTGACTCTAAATATATAAAGAATTTCTTGCTTAGCTCAATAAAATGAGTCAATCTTTGCCTATATCTGTGCCTTCTCATCTGGCAAGTGCCATTGGGTGCCTGCAGTTTTGATGTGATAGATTCAAGGAGCTCATATTGGGAAAAAGGTAGACCTAGTAGCTTCAATAAATATCTTCATCAATTGCAAAGTAGATAATAAAAAAGGGGTAACATCAAACTTTATAAAGCATATGTACACAATGCTCAAGCACATAAAAAATTGACATTGAATCACAGAAGGGTGGGAAAACAGTTACTTTACACAAGATCATCACAATAATTTCAGGCATTCTTTATTTTTATTTCATTGCAGCCTCACTTGCATAATAGTTTTGCAAGCTGACTAAACTGGCTGTGTCTAAATGCCGCTGATGTCTATGAATCACACCAATGTTGTGCTTAGATACTGGCAGTGCAAATTACAACTACATATAAATCAATCAAGAGCAAGACGCTATCGTATGGATACACTAGTAGAAAGCTCAAAATCAGCAAATAATGATACTACCAGTTTAATATGAATAAAATATAAAAAACAAACTTTCTTGAGACATTCGATTAAGCTCTTTCATCCACTGCCATGTGGACTTCATCAGAAATCATTAATTGATAAATTAACCCAATTTATACACTTTTTGGTGCCAAATTGACCAAAATATGCCGTGAAACAGTCTTTCCTTAAAAAGACATACACTATATTAAAACAAATAAAAAAACTAATTAGTAAACTAGTTCTAAAATGACTTGCCGAATATAGTTTTATCATAACTATTGGTACCGGCCATCTTTAAACGTGCTGATTTACAAGAAACAATTATAATGTTTGAACTTTTAATCTTTGTTCGTTTATATATGATACATATTACAATTGTGGATGCTCCATGGGCTTGTGTTTGACCTTCTGTACTTACTATATGTGCAATACATATGTGTAAATGTGCAAACTTCATAATATACAAAATATTAAAATAATGACAGATTGTGCTCAAAAAAATAATAATAAGTCATAGGTCAAATCTAAAAATTATGACCATGTAAATGCCAGCTTCACTAATGAAGTCTGTTGTGTGTTCTACACCATTTCAACTTATTATTAGTAGTTCCATCCATTACTTAAAAACATTTTTTTTAAAAAATAATGTTAAAATATTATATAATACCATGTATATTGCTGCAACATTGGTTTAATTGTTGTATAGTCATTTAATCCTGGTGTAGTTGAGGCATCTGTTAAGATTTACCATCTCACTTCCCTTTCTCTCAAGATGGTTTTGATATTTCCTCCTCTAAAATTCACTCTTAACTGTTCCAGTATAGCAAATCTAAATTCATGACTATCCCCATATTTCATAACATGTCTCAAGAGTGCATTAGTGTTATCATTTTTTCTTATAGCATATTGGTGATCGTATATTCTTTTTTAAAATTTCCTCTCTGTCTTTCCTATATAAAACTGTAGGAAAAGCACCACAAACCAAGTAGGAAGCACGAACAATTTAATAGTTCCACACACTGACGTATAACATAAAACGGAATGTTTTTGTCTTCAACTTCCTCAGATGATATAAATAAAATCACCCCCTTCATATATATACCCAAACCTTTAGAACCAATTAAAAAAAATCACCAATCACAATAAGAGAATCATTACATCAATTAAAATACTTCATAAAAGCGAAATAAAATAAAATCATATTATCTTTTTGTTCTTAAAAAACTTGTCAATAAAAATTGTAAATATGTATGTATTAAAAAAACTTTGTTAACATCTAATCAAAGTTAAAATCTTTAATAAATATCAAACACTTTTAAATAAATGAATAACAAATATAAAATGTGTAAAACCTAGGACAATATATAAAGTGATTGTGTAGCTCCCTCCAGTGGTGAACCTAAAAATAACATGTAAAATGCTATATGTATATGATGTACCTGAAAAAAGCCTTAAATTGGGGGCGTGGCCAAGGATGAACACAGGATAGCAGCAGATTTCTTCAGCTCCACCAATTTCATTGCACTGACAGGAAATAATTACTTAAAAAATTAATTTATGAAGTAATTTTCTTTCTAAATATGTTTGTTTTATCTATTTCTTGAACTATATCTAAAAAAGAAAGAAAATTTTAATAATATTCCTGTCAGAAATCACTTTGGAAATTTTCTTGTCAGTTTCTCTGTTTGAAATGAGTTCCAGTAAGACAAATTCTCAAGACTCCAGCATCAAGAAAGAACTTCAGTCTCGGATATCTACAATCTAGCAACTTACTGCTAAGATGGATAAACTGGATACTAAAATTGATACCTTCATAGAAAAAACTACAAAACAAATAGACTTGTTACATATAGGCTTGCAACAACAGAAGATCCAGATTACAGGCATAGAAGAGACTGTAAATGACATGGAAAATAGAATCCAAGAAGAGGAAATCAACATTGAGTTTTTGCTGAAACAAAATACACATCTACAAACAAAGCTTGATGACCTGGAAAATAGATCTAGGCGCAATAACATTAGGATTTTTGGACTGCCAGAAAATATTGAAGGTAACAATATTACTTCTTTTTTAACAACATGGCTCCCTAAAACTTTAGACTTACCAGAAGCATTCTCTTTTGGTATCGAAAGAGCCCATAGATCTATAGCTAATACTAACTCTAACAAAAAGTATCTTAGATCAGTTATAGTTAGATTTCTATCATCTTTTGATAACAAGATGGTTCTTAAATCTGCTTGGGCTAAAGCTCCTGTTAAAATTAATGAGACAACTGTGCGTTTTGACAATGACCATTCTTCCTTGGTAATAACTAAAAGAAAAGTTTTTCTGCCATTAATAAGGGAGCTTAAAAAAGCACAGTTTAAAACCTACCTTCTGTTTCCTGCCAAGCTAAAAATCTTCCTTCCTGATGGTCCTAAAATTTTTGATGACTTAGACTCTGCATTGCTGTTTATCAAAAAAAATAAGATTTTGGATAAAATAGAGGAAATGGAATGGGCTAGTCTTTCATTAAAGAGGTTGGCAGCTGAAACTTCGTGGAAGACTTCAGAGAAGAAGAAGAGACTAAAAAACAAATAACTTGTTCTATGTTTTTTTTTCTTTTTTTCTCCCTTTATTTTTCTTCATTATGAATCTTTTTAAATATAGTTACTGCATTTTCAGAAAGCCACAAATATTCTGAAAAAGATTTAATCAAAGTTATTTTCTGTGTACAAAGAACTGTTTTGTCTCATAATCAGTCAAAATATCTGAGGAACTAATAACAAGCTATCATTCAATATGTTTCTCTTTCTGACAAAGAGAATTAAGGTTAGTAACTTGATATATTTTTTCTTTTTTCTTTTTTTCTTTTCTTCTTTTTCTTTATTTTAAACAATGACATTCTATTTAGATTATGCAGTGGGTAAGGGGTGGGGGAGGGCAGGGAGAGAAGTATAATGAAAATATGATAAATGGAATAATAACTTATTTATTCAGTGTAAAAAGTTTATATGTTGTTTAAATGCTATTGCTAATTATACTTCCTTGATTATATTGCTTATGCTTATTTACAAATAATATGTCATGCTTTAATTAATAATAATTAGAACTAAATAATAGTAAATAGTATGTTTCATTTCCATCTTTATTAATATAAACAGCAAGTAATATTTCACTGTAAATACTTTTTATAGCTTCCTTTTACATTTTTTTATATTTGCTTTGTTCTCTCTTATTTTCTACTCTCTTTTTTTCTTTTCTCTGTTCTTTCTCTTTATTCTCTTTCATATTAATATATTGACATGCTTTTGATCATACAGGTACAGTAAACAATAAGATTTGTATAAAAATTGAATTGGGGCAAAAATAATCTGTTCTACTACATATTAATAACTTTGGGCTTAGTTTCACTTTCATAGAGGCTGTAATAACTTGTAAAATACTTCGCAAAGGTTTTGCTATGTTTAGCTTCATTTATACTGCTAAATGAATGTCAGTCAATTGTTTTTAACAAAATTCCCGCCAAAATGTTAAGGGAGACAATTTGGGATATGGGTTACCTCATGAACAGTGTCCTCGAGTTGTTTTAAAAGCTTCAACACTCAGAATTCACGCAGAGAAGCTGAAAGCAGTCAATTTGAACTTTGACCCCAGAATTCACACTGACACATCGCAGATTCATGAAGAACACTCTACCAGGAAGTAGAACTGCTGCAAATGTGACTCTGCAATGGAAAATGAACTCTTTATCATTTAAATGTGAGTTATTTTATATAATTACTTAATTATTTATGTTATAATTTATAAAATATGTAAGTTATAATGATTTTAAATGATGCAGTTTCTCATAGTAAGCAAATGTGATATTTTAGAAGGCATAGAAAGTGAAACATTTATACAAGTGTTTTTGAAAGTTTACTTGACTGCAGCATATTAATGTATGTAAAAAACGTATGATTTAAACATATACATTGCTATAATTCATTTGATTTATATGATTGACAAGCATAAATAACTTTATGACTCTATTCTGGAAGAAGTTGTCATGTGACATATTTTAAAGCAGCAGTTTAGATATACAAAATATAGATGGCTTTCTTTACAATAATGCAAGTGTTTCTGAGAATTTACATAACTAAGCAGTATGATTTATAGCAATATCTATAAATATAATATTTTATTCTACTGACAATAATAAGTATGAGAAAAAAGCACTGATACAAGTAATTTAAAGTCTTTTGGAAGCTGTTAACTGCATTTACATGGCAGAAAATAGGTACATCTTAATATATGTAATGTCTGAACCATATTAGCCAAAGTTATTGATTTAAATGAACATTAGAACTTATTTTTACAAACTTTGAATAAATTAATGTGTAGATATGCCCTCCCTTTTTTTTTTCTTTTTCTTTCTTTCACTCTCTCTCCCTCTCTCACGTCTTTTATTTCTCTCTCTCTTCTGGGTTCCTAATATCAAGTTTATTTGAATGCTATTTGAATATAAATGTATTATATTAAATAGATGTATATAGTAGTATGAATAGTTTTTAAAAAAGTGTCTCTTAGTTTATATGATGCTGTTTTATCAAATGTGTAGTTTTGTCTTACCAGATAATCTAACTGAAAGTTGTTAATTTAAGTTAAATATAACAAGTATTAAATTGATAAGGTGGCAGCTGAGGTATTACTGCTTAGGGTAGGGGGTTAACTTGAGTAGTATGTACTACTCTAAGTTGGAGTTTTTAACTCCAGGCTGGGTGCAAGGTTTAATCCTTACATTATTTTCTCTTGTTCACTGTTGTATGTATATAGTTCTGACATCCACAATACATTTTGTAAGCTCATTGTCACTACAAACAAAATTAAATCTTATACAAAATCCCATAAGAGATTCAATAACTACAGCTATATCAAAGGTACACCTAAAGGAGGAGGTATAACATTACTTATTTTGTTAATTGTTATTTTGATCATAAGTTTTTTTTATGTTTTAAAAATGCCAAATGACTTCTCTAAAAGGAATTTCTTTAAACATTAATGGACTGAATAATCCGTGTAAAAGGGCAAGCCTAATAAGATACATTAATTTACATAAGGCCAACTTAGTCTTCCTTCAAGAAACACATCTCTTGAAAAAAGATATTGATAAACTAGCCACAAACAAATATACAGTATTGGTTAGTTCAGAGCACACTCAGAAAAAAAGAGGAGTGGCTATTTTATGGAATAAAAATATGCCCATTCCTAAAACTATTAAGTCTTATCAAGACGATAAAGGAATGTTTTGTATGGTTACAATACAAATTAATGGGAAGACTTATACATTAATCAATGTATATTGGATACCTGGAATTGGTATTAATACAGTGAAATACCATCTTGATAAGATCATATCATTCTCTATAGGAGATATTATTTTTGCTGGTAACTTTAATTGTATACTACATGAAAATGACACTACCACTATAGGAAAAAGGAAAATTACATCTAATGCAAAACATTTAAAGGATTTTGTTAATTCTTATCATTTAAATGATATTAACAATCAGATAGACTCAAAATCATTACCATATACCTTTTTTTCTAACAGATACAAAACTTATTCAAAAATAGATAGAGTTTTATTTCTAACCAGATGGTAACAGAATTAATTAATTCTAAAATCATTTCATGTCCTATATCTGATCATAATTCAATTGTTTTTGAGTTCATGATAAAAAATACTCACAATGTTCTGATCAAAAGGATACCAGCATACTTAACTCAACTAAAAGACTATAAAGAATACATACTTTCAGAAGTACAACATTTTCTAGACATAAATAATACTCCTGAAGTCTCCATTGTTTATGTTTGGAATGCTTTAAAATCATATCTATATGGACAAAGTATCAGATGGTATAATAATAAAAGGAAATCTTGGGATAAGGAATTGTTGGATATTCAAAGTAAACTAGACTCTTATAAACATAATAATAAAGAAAATATTATGGATAAGAAAGTCATTGAAGAAATAAACAAACTAAATGAGAAATACAAAGAAATTTTAACTCATAAAGTTAAAATAACTTTAGAGAAATACAAGTTTTTTTCTTACTCAATAAGCCCCAAATACTTACATAGACTTAAAAACAAAACAAAAAGGTTGAATAAGCAAAATCATATCAAAGAAATCTTTTCTCTAAGGAAAAAGAAGAATGTTTCTAGTCTACCAGAAATACTAGATGAATTTAGAAATCACTTTTACAAAATTAATCATAATAACATTAACATGGAATCTAAACATAAAATAAAGGAATTTATAACCACAAACATGAATAAAAAACTTAATAAACAACAGATTAAACTATTGGATAAAAGTATCTCATATACAGAAGTTGTTACACAAATAAACAAGCTTAAATCAAACAAAGCACCAGGTAATGATGGTATTATACCAGAGATATATAAAATCCTTTCTAAAAGTACATACTCATTAATACATAAGGTTTTTATTTTGGCCCAAAATGAGCTAATAATCCCCCCATCTTGGCAATATACATTTATTTCGCCAATTTTAAAACCTAATAAAGATCCAACTAGATGTACTTCATATCGACCCATCTCATTACTTAATGTTGATTATAAAATGTTTATGAGTATTTTTGCTGATAGATTGAAGACAGTCATCCCTGGCATTATAGATATAGATCAGGCAGGCTTCATTGTAAATAGAAATACTTTTGACAATATAAGGAGAACTCTAACATTAATTGATTTTGCAAATAGGAAAAAGAAAGATTTAACACTTATTAGTCTTGATATAAGTTCAGCATTTGATTCAGTAAGTTGGGACTACCTGTTTACCTTACTGAAGTGCACAAACTTCTCAGATGCATTTGTAAATCTAATTGAGCATCTATACAAAGGAACATTGGCTTATATTAAGATAGGAACATATGTCTCACAAAAAATACCCATTTTTAAAGGTACAAAACATGGGTGTCCACTCTCTCCACTATTATTCACTTTAATAATGGAGCCTTGGGCTAATTTGATCAGAAACAGTACTGACATAGAGGGATTTGAAATAGATGAAAATACAACATCTAAAATTCAACTCTTTGCAGATGATGTTCCAATTACATCAGCAGGATGAAGTACCCAAAACTAGAACTCGCAGCAAACCAATTGTCCAAAAAGCACAATAAAGTTCTAGTAAAGCAGTCACGATCCAATATTCAATTTCTTTTATTCAACCACATAAAAAACTACTGGTTTAGCGCTTTCATCTACGCAATCGTAGACTTCATCAGAACACTAATTTCACCTTACATTAACCTATATATACAAAAATAACTGCCAAAATCAGACAATTAGTTAATTCAATATGCTAATTAGCTTAAAGTCACACGTATTTCTTAAAATACATTCATAAATTCCTAACCAAAATAATTCCACATTTAATAATTAGTTGTATCAAATAAAACACATTCATATATTACATAATATATTATAGAAATTCTAAAATCAGGTTCATAAATTCATAAATATTTACTATTACACAAGTTTTTTTAAAAAATTATATATAAACATCGTATACTAAAATATTAATACACTTTGGTTAAAAACCTCATTTGAAAATATGTTCCTATTCCCTAAAGCCACTATTATGATTTATTAATGCTTAAATTCATAACTTATTTTGTAACATAATCTATATATATTATAATATACAATATTTATAACATTTGCTCAAGATAATAAATATAGGCATTCATTTCATAAAAATTAATTTCTTAAAAGGGGTTTAGTAGGTATACAGTCATTTAATCCTGGGGGTGTTGCTGCATTTAACCTAATTTGCCACTTTATTTCCTTCTCTGAAAAAAGTGCCTTGACATCACCCCCCTAGGGTTCTGTTTCACCACTTCCAAAATACCAAACAAGAAGCCATCACAGCCTGAATTACTGTTTAAATGTCTGCACAAGGCATTATTAGTATCTTTTTTACGTATGCAATATGAATGGTCATATATTCTATCTTTTAATCTCCTGTCCGTTTTGCCCACATAAAAATAATGGCAGGAAGAACATATTGCTAAGTAGATCAGATGCTGTGATTGGCAATTCCCTTTACTAAAATAGATCTTGCTTCTTAAAATATTGTCAAGTACTACACTCTCCTTGTCTATAATACTGCAGCACAGATTACAGTGTCCACATTTGGTGGTTCCTCCCTTTCCTGAGTGTGTTTGTTTATTAATATTATTAGACCTTGTTTCAAATATTCTCTTGAGGTTGTAATCAGTTTTATATACATAGGATGGCCTCAATCCTAATTTATACATCAGCAGGATCTAATTCTTCTATGCAGTCTCTATCTGATAAAATGATAAATTTTAAAAGTATTTCTGGTTTAATATTCAATGAAGAAAAAACTAAAATACTACCTATATATACACGAAAAAATGTTCTCATTAGTGATTTTACTAAATATGTACCCAATTCAGGTCAGATAACTTATCTAGGTATAATATTATCTAAAGATATTAAATCTATTATACATAATAATTATAATACCTGTCTTCTTAATATACAAAATCTTTTCAATTCCTGGAATAATATGTTTTTTACTATGGAAGAGAGACTTACAATTATTAAAATGATAATATTCCCCAAGATATTATACTTAATACAATCAATAATACTTCCACCTACAAAAATAATTATCAAGAAATTGAATACACTAATGTTAAATTTCCTATTGGCACCTAATAGACCTAGGATTGCATTAAAGAAACATACTAATAGCTGGTCTCAAGGGGGTATTTTTTTTCCAGACTTTAATTTATATACTATCTCTTCTATTGTAAAAGTTATTACTTTATTAATAGATCAGTCATATGCTGCAAAATGGAAAGATTACTGGGAGCTAATTAGTATTCACTTCATGAAAATCTCCTTAACACATAAAAATATGATTGTAAATAACTCCATGTTATGGTTACTAAAAGAATTTTGTACTTCACCTATTACACCTAAACATATAGTTAGTTACCCATTAAACATTATTATTAGCTATCGTAACTTTATATTCATGCATCCTAAATATAAGGAATGGAATTTTATTATATTCCCTATAATGTATACCCGGGGTATGCTTTTGTCATCCACTTCTGAAGGAACTCATTTAGCTACAGATAATGATCTAAAGTACTGGTATCAGTTGATATCTGATAATAAAGTAAAAAATCTAGATTTCTTAAAACAAGAATTTGATCTAAGAGAAACTTGCTGGTTAGAGGTTCAGACCTTTAGACAACATCTCATTGATAAAATAGATCTAATGTCTATAACAGTTAAAGAATCTATCCCAACACTGATTGATTACTTGATATTAAATTTACAACATAAAGTTTCTGATAAAGGTAGCTTTCATACATACATAAAATTATCAGACAAGAAACTTTTTACAGTGTAGATACCTACTGGAATTATTTCATTTCCATTAATGGTGATCCACCAAATCAACAAGATAAACAATATATATATTGGAATCTGCCTATAAAACTACATCATCCATTGTCTGGAGACTTTTTACATGGAAATTTTTACATAGATCCTTTTATACACCTTTGATGATGAATAAAATATATAATAAAGATAATCTATGTAAAAGATGTAGTGTAGAAATTAATGCAGACTGGGCCCATATGTTTTATGACTGTATAAAATTGAAAGAATATTGGAAGTCAATTAATGAATTTTTGCAGGCTCTTTTTACAGATAATTTCATTATTTCTAAATCTCTTATATTATTCAACACACCTGTACCTCAAAGTGTTAAAAAGGTTAAGCTTCCCTTGTTATGGTCTATTCTAGCAGTGGCTAGAAAAATAATAACCAGAAATTGGATTTCAGATACACCTCCTTCGTTCAATGAATTTAAAAATGTTATGAATATAGTGTGCCATATGGAATTGAATACAATAGAGTCAAGAACTACTAGAAAAACATCTTATTATATTGTATGGGATAATTTACAAAACTTGTTAAAAAATCTTAACTTCAATAGCATGTTATTTTAGTTTAATTAATTGATCTGATTGTAGTGGATGTCTTTGTAAATACTTTGGTTGTTTTGTTGAATGTTATAATCATATCTATTTTAATTACTTGTATAAAATTGTTATGATATTTCTCTTGTATGTTAAAAACAATAAACTTGTTTTAAAAAAAAAAAAAAGCCTTAAATTAATATATTTATTCTAATACAAATAACTGTTTCTTCTACGTTTACAGACCCACCAATCATCTATTAATCTCATTTAAAGTTTGGCAGATCTTAATTTAAGTACTGGTGCTAGGGATAACATTTTATTAAGTCCTGGAAATTTACTAGAATCCAACACTAGTTTCCAGTATAGTTCCCTATACCCAACTAGTGTTTCCCACATACCACCACGAGGACTCATTGTAACCACCTCTAAAATAAAAAATTGAAAACCGAGTGTCTTACAGGTGGTGGTATGCTTGTATAACCCCAACTATCAGAATTGGAGACAGAATACGAGATAAAGGGGGAAGAAGAAGGAAACAGTGTTATGATTGTAACATAGTTGCATACACACCGGAGACAAACACAAATGAAATTATAAATAGTAAGGAGAATTTTAATATATATAATTACACTAGTTTAAAGGTGAGTGATGAATATTTCCAATTACTATCTAAAGGAATGAAGTATATACCTAAAAAGAAATTTAACATGGTAGATAGCTTAATCGAGATAAAAATGTTTCTCAGGAAAATTAACTTAGCTATCCAGTTTCGAAGCAAACCTGTAATGAAAGGAAAAGAAGTGTTAAAGAAAAAAGCACATATATACCCCTCCATGCATCCAAATGTAGCTATTTATGAGAAAATAGTAGCTCGAGAGATTTACAGATTATATAATGAAACAAGACATAAAAAATTGATTAGTAACTTATCTAATGAAGAGATACACCTATTAGAAAGGCTTAAGGAAGATAAAAAGATTAGAATAATGAAGCCAGATAAGGGAGGGGGGTAGTTATATATAACACGGAAGAATATAATAATAAAATGTACCAAATTTTACAGGAATCAGGCAATTATACCACAGTATCCATAAAAAAAATAAATATTGATGCTCCAATAAATGACGCTGAGAGGTAACCAAAGGCTTGAAAAATTACTACTAAAATAAATATTGGATATAAACATATAGACATGTTTTTGGAAGAATTTTTACTAGATGGACGAATTACCAATGAAACCTACAAGTTCATGAGTGTTGAACATCCAGTTTTAGCAACTATAGTAGGTGTACCTAAGGTACACAAAAATATCGTAGATCCACCGTTTCGTCCCATTATATCAGGGAGCCATTCAAAAACTTTTCCTTTAGGAACAGCCATAGATATATGGCTTAAGCATATTTACAATAATGTATCACATTTAATTAGGGACTCGTGGGCCTTTTTGGGTAATTTAACATCTGATTTATGGAAAAGGAACATAGTATATGTATATATAATGATTGATGTGATAGATTTATTTTTAAGCATTCCTAAACAACAAGGGTTGGAAAGTTTTTGTAATAGTATTAGAAAATACTCTAACCTGAAATGGGACCAAGTTAGTCTTATAATGGAACTTATGTCTATAGTACTCAAGTATAATTATATATACTTTGAAGGAGAGTATTATAAGCAAACTAGAGGAGTAGCAATGGGGGCTGCCTGTGCCTCGATCTTTGCAAACATAGTTATGCTGGATTGGGAAAATGAAAAAGTATTTAAAAGTGATTATTATAAGTATATTAGATATTACTCAAGATTTTTGGATGATATCTTTATTTTATGGAATGGTTCAGAAAGTATTTTTAGTACGTTTATTGAGTATTTAAACAGTATGAGTGAATATTTAAAGTTCACATACAATAGCAGTACGGAGGGAATTGCATATTTAGATTCATATATATCTAGTGTAAATAATGGATTTAAATCTCAAATTTATAGAAAGAAAACTTTTTCCAGCAATTATTTAGAATTTTCCAGTAACCACCCCTACAAAACAAAGAAAAGTATATTTAAAGGGCAGTGAATATGTGCAGCTAGAATGACATCAGTATTTTTAGAGATGCTAGAAGAATTAGACTTTATAAAGGAGCTCGTTAGCTCTAGAGGTTACCCCGAAAAATTATTGAATGATACAAGGATGCACGTAATAAATGAATGGGGGGAAAAATATGCACCGGTTTTGAGGAAACAGCAACTAAACATATCTAAGCTAGAAGACAATGGTTTTGATAGATATAGTAGAGCATGTATATTAGAATACATGCCTCAGGCGAAACAAGTAAAAAATATTTTAAGTAGACATTGGAATATTCTCACAGTAGATAGTGAAATCAAAGAAGTAGTAGGTGAGGCTCCTGTATTTGTTTTTAAAATGGGAATCAATATGAAATTGATTTTAGAAATGAACCTTACAATAAAAGAAAGAAATATTCAGAAAAAGGGAATGTGGACAATGTAAAGCTATATTAGAAAGAGAAGAGATTACTCTAGACAATATCAACAAAACCAACATTGTTTTACAGTATGGCAATTGTAATACTAGTAAAATTATATACATCACCAAATGCATGTCATGTCCTAGTTTGTATACAGGAAAGACGGAGAGGAAATTTAAAAAAAGAATATACGATCACCAATATGCTATAAGAAAAAATGATAACACTAATGCACTCTCGAGACATGTTATGAAATATGGGGATAGTCATGAATTTAGATTTGCTATACTGGAACAGTTGAGTGAATTTTAGAGGAGGAAATATCTAAGCCATCTTGGGAGAAAGGGAAGTGAGATGGCAAATATTATTGATTAATATTGATTGATTTTTGGTTGTTTCAATGCTATTTTTGGATTTAACTACATATAAATGCAATACCTATGAATATCACCAATAGAAGTAGCTGCTATCCTGCAAAGCTGATAGTTGTGCAAAACTAAAAGAATTCTCACTGCTTGTATTGCAGAGTGGGCTGAAAGTTATTAGTATAACTATGAAGCTAGTTGTAGTCCAAAAGGCATGATGATTTATGCGTATATGCACATATATGCATCCATCTATCCCCAACCCCTTTTTGCCATTTTTGCACAAGGGGTTGGGTTGTCACTTCAACAGTGGCAATTATCTAGAATATATGCATATATATGCACTTCTATATCACCTGCAAATCCTCCAGTGTAATGCTAGAAAATCAAGATTAAAATAAAAAAAAAAAAAATAGAAATAAAAATAAGATAAAAAAAGATGTCAATACTGGGCAATCACTACAAGCTATGTATTTCAACACAAAGTGATAAGCACTGTTGTTCCCTAAGACAGACCTGGTATTAGAAGAAGTTTCAAGTCAGTTGTGAAGGAAAAATATTAGACAAATGGTCATGAAGACCATAAGATGCCTAGCCATATATTCCTATAAGTAGATGGATCCCTATCACATTATCAAAAGACCACAAGACCGATATTTAAAAGACCTGGATGCAAACAGCGAAAACTGAAAATGATGAACATTAACAAAACTGAAATGCATAACATCAAAACACCAGCTGTGAATGCTGTATAGCCTTTTCCTTTGTGAAACCAGGAAGTAGTTGAATAGAGATTGTGGTACAGTGAGGATCAGGAAATTCACCCTTTCCCAGCTGTAGTGCGATCACGGAGTTGGTATATATACCCCCCACTTTGGGGGTGCAGGGGGGCTTGCCACCCTGCAAATCTTAAAAAAAAGGTTGTATTGTAGGTTAATAGAATGGTACCTTTAACATTTCATTTCAGCGACTGTAAGACATAATGTGTTTTGTGTCTGCCATAATATTAGCCGTAAATCAGAGGTTAGTTTAAAAGGACTAGTGACTAGTGACTAATTTTACATGTAGAGCAGCAATGGATTTAACGTGTTTGTTTCAAAGTTCTGCATTTTGGTTTTGTTAACATTCTTCCATTTCAGCTTTCAATGTTTTCATCCTGATCTTTTAAATGTCAATCATGTGGTCTTTTGATAATGTGATAAGGATCCAAGCAGACACACTTAGAAGTCCATGCCACCCTTTTCAATCACTTAACAGTGCTAGCCTCCCATATTGATATGCAGTGTACATGCAAATCCTGCGGTAAATTTGTGAATATCCATCCAGTCATCAAGACTAGCCTAAAAGGTATTCAAAATAGTACTTTGTATGACTTGTAGTGGTAACTTATTCCAAAGGCTTGAAATGCCTTGAGTTAGAAACATCTCTAAAACAAAGTCCTCTGCAAGTACCAGTGGTGCAAGGCAAAGAGCAAACATAACATGAAAAAGGAAGCCAACACCAAACATCAGTGTATAAAAGCCAACACAAAATAAGCCCTAAAGCTTAGCACATAAGATTTATTATATAATTTGTGGCACAGATATTTTTTCCCACTGATGAAAGCCTTTGGGCTGAAACTGGTCTGGGATTTATTTATATAATAAATCTTATGTGCTAAACTTTACTGATGTTTGGTGCTGGCTACTTTTTTCATATTAGAAACATATCTCCCCAGCAAGTTTTGTTTATTTGTTGGTGCAGATTTAGGTCCCTATTGTGGATGTTTGTAGAGCTATCAGTTTTGTAAAGAAAGAAAAGGTTAAATAGGATTGGACTCAACAGAATGGCTCAAATCTGAAACATTGTTTGCCTCAGAGAAGCCTATAGGTTGCTGAGTATAATGGGTGTTACGCTGATCTGGTGGGATAGGTGAAAGATTTACAGCAATTAATTTTTTGAGTAAGGAGTGAAGGCACTCAGCAGTCTGTGCTGTAATACATAGTTCACAGTGGTTATGTGCTCTCAGTATCCCATGCACAAACACGTGTGTGTGTGTGTGTGTGTGTGTGTGTGTGTGTGTGTGTGTGTGTGTGTGTGTGTGTGTGTGTGTGTGTGTGTGTGCATGTGTGCATATATGTAAAAACATGCATATGTGTGTCATTGAGTGCAAGATACAGGCAGTTCACAGGTGTATTCAAGCCTAGTACCTCATAGGTTCATAGGTTCATAGGTTTATACTAGGCTGACTGCCCTAGGGCATTTATAAGCCTAGCCCAAAGTTATGTGGCTTACGCCGCCCCTTATGTTAGAAATACTGTGCCCATTAGTTTGTTGTGCCTCTGTCCAGTAGTGACACAGAGATGATTCCCGGGGTAAACCTACAATCTCCCGGGAATCATCTCTGTGTCACTACTGGACAGAGGCACAACAAACTAATGGGCACATTAATGTCTATAAGTGAACATCTAAACATGATTTCAGTTCATAAAAAGGAATTGCTGTAATGTATATGACATAGACACAAGATCCTCATCTACAATGTATACTTACATTGTGCACTGGGTGCACACATTTCCAGGATTATTCCTCAACTCCTTGCATTTTCAGTGCATGCAGTCGAAACTGCATATCTGTCAATAATAACTGCACCTGTTATACATGCTGCTGCTGATGGTCTCCCATTCTGTCTGTGTTTACTGAGTAAAGCTTATATGCATTAGACCTCTTCCCTTTTTGTCCATGTATGGTTCATAGGTTCATAGTTTCATAGGTGCGTACTAGGCTAATGACCCTGGAGCCTATATAAGCCTAGCCCAAAAAGATTCCCTGGCATCATGCCGCCCAAAGTTAGTTCCCAGTGTCCCTGTCAAGCAAGGCCACTGAAGTGAATGGAACTGTCAATCAGTGATTACTTGTCTAAGTTTTGTATAGCTCACACAAAATCTTTCTTTCTGCTTTGCTATCTCTGCAAATAAACAAAATCCAAAAATGCATGCACTGTATAGAGAAAGAATCCATTAAGCACATTTTGAAAAGTTGACAAATATTTCATCCCATATGTGGTGCTGATGAAGGATCAGTTGTCTCTATAGATAATGTAAACTTCACAACTATGATGCTAGCTGTAGTCCAGAAGGCATGATGATTCATGCATGTTTGCCATCGGGTCTATATCACATAGTCAAAATCTTATAACTTCTAACATGTAATGTTCGAACCATTATGTTTGAAGTTACAAAACTTTGACTATGGATTAAAAAAAAAACAACAGAAAACAAAATAAATGGTTTTAAGCAGGGGGGCAAGCCCACCTGCACCCACACCCCCCCCGCTACTTACATATCCCAACTCTGAGATCGCACCCTATTGAACAAAATGGAAACCTCTGTTTATGGAGATTTCCATTTAAATGTTCGAACTTTTACAGATTCAAACTTATGGTCTCAACCATATGAGGTACGAACTTGTAAAACTTGTTCGACTACATGATAGCAACCCGTGCCATCAAAAAGCACAAGTTATCTAATGGGGTAACTGGATCAACAGAGGTCTTGCAAAGGCTACAAAACCTCTTTGTGACTATGTAAGGTCAACACATTAATATCTGCAACAAAGTGAAAATAAATATACTGACTATTTAGCTTACTGACACCATTTGTTATCTCAATTAAAAGTACCTCTCAGTCCCACTTTAACTACCATTCTCTTACTGTTCTCAGAAACTGATTGTTTTTCTCTCACAATGCAGTAACTGTAATTCTGCAGTTATTACATTTTAAAAAGGAGTTAGCTCGGGTTGGATTACTATGGTTGAAGAGAAATAATCTGCTAACACATCTTTTTCTTGCCTGCAGTCGTAATCACTTTAATTGCCCAACCCATTACACCACCTGGACTGGCACCAAAATAAAGCTGACTAAGAAAATATCTCAGACCACATGATGGGTAGAAATTTTGAACAGATTAGGTAAAAATACACAAATCTAATATTGTGATCATTCAAAGAAAGGCCTGTGTTATAGATGCAAATAAGATGCCAAAATTGCTACTTTACTTTGTAGAAAGCCCAAAAATAATTAAAAAACAAAAAGAACTGATTGATTTTACTGAATAAAAGTTAGAAAATGGCAATATATTCAGCTTCTCTTGTTCTGATATAGCCACAAAACATCCCTCAACCTTAAAGAAACTGAATAGGAAACATGATCTAAACCACTTACCCAAATGCATTGGCCAGTATTATCAAGAAAGAACTTACTCATGTTAACTAAAATCTAAACCCATTACAGCATCAGTGAACGCTATAGATGCAAAAGTTGTATAAATAAATGAATGCAAACAAATATCTGAGAAGCAAATATAGACTACTGGAGAGGAGGAATCCTTCAAAAAATTCTTTAGGTCAGAGTTAGAGAAATGAAAAGGCTGGTACAGACCAGTAAGAAAGATTGCAGCTAAACAGAATCCTTATCACAGACAATCCAGAAGACATTGTTCATGTGAAGCTAACTTCAGCAAGTCAAAATCAGTTCAGCACAGCTGCATGTCCTAATCCACTCCACAAAATAATAAATATATATATATATATATATATATATATATATATATATATATATATATACACACACACAATATATATATCCTACATAAAAAGTAGTGAAGTAGCATTATGGAGAGTGGATCCCAGCAGCAAACCTCCAAGAACAGGATAGGGCCATCTCTATAAAAGATAGTCAATGCTGTATTACATTCTAATGTTAGAAGAAAGGTAGACCTTTCATCAGATAGTCATACAGACTTACAAAATATGATTCTACTTTTTCAAAACCTTATTCAGTCAAATTTAAAATGATCTTTCTCTTGCACCATACCCTACACATTAGAAGCCTAACTTTGTGGCATAGATTTACAAAGCCTTATGCCCAAGTCCCTGATTATTAGGTGAGCTTGTCAGAAAGGCTGAGAATGTGTAGCTTTGGCTGTTACATTCACACTGTGTAGAGGGAGGTGGAGGTCCCATTCGACATCTGCTTTCATGTAAGTAATGACTTGCATGTACGAAATGGCATTATTACTGGATTCATGTAGGCTTGGTAATCACAAGCTGCTTTTAGCAGTTCTCAAGAGGTGAGTATGCATGAAGATGCACACTTCAGGGGGAAAGCATAGGAAGTCCCTGCAGTGATGTAGCTGCATATGCTTGGTACCACATGTGTTGTCAGAATAAAAATGCCCCTGCAGCTCACAGTCAAAATGAAATAAAGTAGTTAACTGGTGGATACTGTGTGGTTCCCATACATGACAAGCAGACTAGGACAGGACACCTTAACGCCCCAATCACTGGTAAAAGCGATCTTATAAAGGCCATGGGTTGAGAGTATCCAACTCTTCTAGCTGAACAGAAACAGAAATATAAGTAGAGGTACAAAGAACATTTGTGGCAGCCTGAATGATAGCTCAAATCTCTTCCCTAAAGGCAATGCCTGTATCCTCAGTTTCATAGGAGGACTACCTCTTAAAAACTAATTCTCCCATTTTTTTCTGACTTAATCAGTTTTATTTGAAAAAATTCTAGTTCAGATTCATGCTTGCTATCTTGTGCCTTAATGGCATTCACTATGTGAACACATTTTGGGGTATTTTTTTTTTGCTGACTACCTGCTAGCCAAAATGCTTAGAGTTGTACCCAGTATAGCACAATTTATAGGTTCATACTAAGCTAACTGCCCTTGTGAGCCATTTTAAGCCTAGCCAATTATCCCTTGTGAGACTTAAACCCTGCAGCTTGTGTTTGTAAGGCAAACACCTTAACCATTAGGCCACTCTCCCAACTTGTTCTTTCTGTATAGGCTTATAGGTAGTTGATAGGCAAGTCATCCTAGAAACCATTGAGGAGCCTAGCTCAGCTCCCAATTTCCCTAGAGTGCTGTCTGTTTAGGTGACTTGCTCAGAATCACACAGTATGCAAATGGAGGTTGATAGATCCAAATCCTGGGCTACAGTAAATAACTGGTTATCAGCTTATGGCCTTATGTGTCTGCACCAACTGCTAGACATCTGTAACAGTCAACATTTTTTTTTTAATTTTCTTTTAGTGTACATAGATATGCAGAACAGCATAGTTTGTACAAACAAAAATTGTACCACAAGCAATTTTAAAATATCATCTTATTATATATTTTTTACTTTAGTACTCTAGTTTTTCCAATTAACTATATCTATCACTGACTTATTCTTTCTGAACAAATAGCAATTCTTAAAATAATTCATTCTCTTCCCTCATTATAACACTTTTAAACCACTGATAGTCACAACAAATATAGCCATCCTCAGCATGAAGGCTGCAACAAGTAGACATATTTAATTTTAACATATCAGCACCCTTAATTTCTAGTTATAACTCAGTGTGAACTATTCTTCTGTTTACTATTGTCCCTTCCTTGCAAATCAATTCACCATGTCACTATTGTATTGCTCATCACCTTCCTTCCAATATACTCTCTGCTCCACAACTTGGTCTTTCACCCTTTTCCTATAATTATATTGTATACCCACTGTCCTTGTTCCTTCCATGTCCGTGCAATGTGCTATTGCATCCCCTGCTGCCACTTGGACTTCCATTCTTTCCTCCAAAGACCACTTGTGCCTGTTCTCACTAGCTTAAATAAAAAAAAAATCTCAATAATTCTCAGTTTCCCACTTTAAAGTTTTCTTCAAGCTGTTCTTGGTGGATTCCAAATTTCCTTTACAATATTTCAACTCCACCTCATGAGCAACTGATCCACTTCCTAATACTCACATCTCTAGCATTTAGCATTCACTGACCATCCCTATTTTTGGGCATTGACATGAGTCCAGTACCATATGAACTAACTATAAGCATATATCCCAGACTATGCCAATTATTTCTTAATGTCCATATTCCCACCTACATGTCCAAATGCCCTACTCCCTAATCACACATATCCACTGCTGTCAAAACAATATTGTATATATGCTTGTGACTCTCAATAACCTTATTACTGATATATAGCTCATATTCTTCCTTTATTAATCTCTCTCCAAGCCTTCAGGATCTTGATCTCTACCATCAATTTCTGTCATACCCTCATGTACTTCCTGCAACTTAGTGCATTTTATCATATTACTTGTTAACTCTTCCATATAAGTAACACTCTACTATTTTCAAACAAATATCTTTCCTATTAGCTCAGGTGGCAGCTTAGAAACCACCTTTAGCATAATCACATAGTCATTAGCAGACAAGTACACCCCACTTTTGACACTTGTTTTCCCCTACTATGGCCACTGTTACTCTTTGTAGTAAATGTACAATTACCAGCAAGACCAACACTGGTGACAGGGAACAACCTTGACTTTCACTGAATCTCACTCCAAATGTCACTTTATTTGTCAGCCCCAAATTAACTAAGATCCTAACCCATTGTCTGCTATGCAAAGATTGAACTCCCTTCTCCCATCTTAAGTCCCCTATCATAGTGTTTAAAACATTACACATACAAACACAGCGATCACAAGCAAATGTTCTCTGAGTCTCCATAAAAATGATGTGATTTTTCTCGATCTTCACTTTTCCACCTGCCTTAGAAAACTCTCTACTACCGTCCAAAATGTTTGCCAGTGACATTCCTATTACAAAACATTAGAATGTTATAATATTAGAGGTAGATCCAGAACTTAAACTGGGATCATTATTCACCATTGTAACTCTGAGCTAAAATCAAATTTATTTTTAGAAATGTCCATGCAATCTAACTTTAATAGGTAATGACATCCATTTGCATCTTTCTGCACTGCAAAAATAATTTCTACTTAACCAAGTTCCAATATCTTCAAAGTCCATCAGAATCTGATTTCTAGTATTTCTTTCATGCATAAAAAGGTAATGACCAAAGTACTTTTAATTTCTTCATTTTACAAATGTTTAAGCATCCAAATTAGATCTCCTCTAATTTGCCTATAATAAAATGTAAATACATTTAACTTTTTAATCTTTTTTGATGACTGTTATATTTTAACCTTCAATAGTTCTCATGATAAAATGTTGTACCTTTTCCATGTTACTAATATAAGAACTAGTATACATATAAAAGCTGGTACCTTATTCCAAAACTGGATTTTATAATAGTTTTATATACTGACATCATAATCATCACACCACTTATTTTTTTTTCTGAAAAATGTTTTAATTAATGAACAAACATTTTGCAAAATCTTTCCAACTGTTTTTCACATGTGATCTTTGTTGTATGCATACCAATCCAGGATTTAATTCCATCCATCCACAACCCTTTTTCCCATTTTCCACAAGAGTTTGGGGGTCACTTCAACAGAGACAATCATCTAGAGCCAAGGTTTGCACCGCCTGGTGACTAGCCCTGCCATTGCATTTCTTCCACACCACACATATTCACACACCTATGGCCAATTTAGAATGCCCAATTCATATATTGCATGTCTTTAGTATGTGGGAGGAAACGAGAGCACCTGCAGGAAACCCACATGAACGCAGGGAGGACATGGAAATCTAACGGTTACTTATTTACCAGAAATGTGACAGTCATGTTACACAATGAGTTTGGCTTGAAATTCACAAGATCCTCCTTATCCCCTTCCCTTAATAAAGTAACCCTACCAATAATTCATATGTAGAATCTGGAAGCACCTCTTCCCCTAGGATGTGGTCAAATACTGTGGTGAGGTTATGTATGTAGCCCAACCTCTTATAGATGATTCCTGGATTTTGATCCATCCCCATGCATTTGCAGCTTTTAAGTGGCTAACAGAACCACCACCTTCCTCCAGTCAAATATTACTGTTGATCGTTATTCTTTCTTCCTTATTCAAAAGTTTCCAATCCCACTCATCAATCCCACTACTCATATTTCCACTATTACACATAATTTTCCATAAAATTGTTTAAAGACTTCCCATATTCCCATTCATCTAACACACACACACACACACACACACACACACACACACACACACACACACACACACACACACACACACATGCTTCCCTTATGCATTGCAAATTCTTTCTACCAAAACTTTCTTCCCTTGATCATTTATTTTTCACAAATCATTCAATATCTACTTCACCCATTACCTACTGTTGCATGTCTCTTGTATTCAAATGAAACACTGAGACACTGTGATGACTTCAATGTGATTTATTGTACATAAACACATCAAGAGCTGTAACTGGAACATATATTTAAGCTAACTGACTGACTCATAACTTTAAACACACTCGTATGTACATCTTCATTCATGCCTGCATTCACTCTGACTGACTATACGAATGACACTGATCTTGCACATGCTCAGTAACTTATATGCAGTGGTTGACCAGGTACAATGCACACAACAATGTGCACCTACCACCATGCTGCTGTTTCTGTCAGTTCTGTCCCAATCATATATTTATTGAAACCTTTCAATTTATCTTTCACTTTCCTGCTCTCGTCCACAGGTTCTTTTCCTTCATTCCAAATGACTCTGTTTTGAAGTTCCTTCAGTTGATTTTCTAGCTTTTTTCTTTCTTATTCTGCTACCTTTATTTATTTCCTTTGTTTGACACACACTTCTCTCTGTTGACTACAGTCTTGTATACAATTTCCTATACTGTATCCTGTATCCAGTATATTTGTACTGCATCTCTCCAATGTCCTCGGTTCCTCTTCCAGCTTGACATCTCCTTCCATTCTCACTTTCAGTACATATTGGTTATATCATAGTATGGTAGATAGCACCCTGTCAAGTCTACTTCTGCAACCTCCTCATAGTCTTTCTATCCCCCAATTTCCTATTCAGTCCAGTAGCCTGTTTCATATTATTTCTTGAAAATGCATATTCATATTCCACTTTCATTTTCCACACATATTTCTACTACCTGAATTCCCCTCATCCCTTCTTTTAGTACTATCTGTCACCTTTTGTAGAATTATATGGCCTCAAACTGTCTGACACCTGAGACTAAATCCATATTGAAAATCACCCCATTATTCCTCTTCCCTCTATCTATTTGGCCAAATGATTCCTTCCAAATGTCTGCTTTGTCATCATTTAAAACACAATACGATGACAATATCACTCCCCTATGTTTTCATACCCGTCTTCCTACAATGCATCTGCCTTCTATATCACATCCTAAATCAAAACAAATACTGCAATCATTCCTTCTCTTTAATCAAAATAGCAGAGCCTCTCATTCTGACTTCACATAAATAAAGTTCATAAGTTATACTGTGTTTTGATCCCAAGTCCTTCTAGGAACACATACTCCAGGAAGGTAGGACTATATGTATCAGAACCTGTTCAGTAATCATGGTTTCTAAATTAGATGAGCTTCCAATTGTAATCTGTAAATGATTCCATATAATTGGCAAAATCTGAGTAATGCAAGATTGCCTTTTTCTGTTCTTCTAAAACCTACAGACAATTTCAACATCTTCTGCTTCAAAGTGATTTTACAAGTTTTAATTTCAGGATGTAATAATAATCCTATTTTCTCATTCTTTACGGAATTAAAAACCCAGAATCATTATTCCTCTGTAATGTCTGCAATGCAGTGAATATAATCTAGTTAGTCTAGTTACTTTCCATCTCTCTTGCTAAGTAAGATTAGAAGGTCCTAATATTCTCTTAGTAAACCTTCTTTGAACAGATTCTAGTCTAGCTAAAAACTTAACTGTATGTATACAGATTGAATTATTACACTGCAATAATGGTTGAATATAAATTCTGTAAGGGTTTATCAGAATTTCCATGTCATTATTTGAAATATTTTTAGAAATAACCCAACCTGTATAAAAGCTTTTTAATAAAGTAATTCAAATGGTAAAAGAAAAATTATTAGAAAGATATATGCCAAAACCCTTATAACAGTTTACCTCTTCCAAAACCAGTTCCTGCAGAAAGACATTCAATTTTTTTATATTAGACCTTCCAAAATACATAACTTTGTATTTGCCATTACTAAAATGAATACCTACTTGAGATGGTCAAGATGAAACTTTTTTTAAATCATTCATTTCCTTAAAATCCTTTACATTAGTCACAACAAAAACTAATTTATAATTGCCTACCTATTTATTTATTTATCCAATATATTTGGATGAATGAACAGATGAGAATACTATATTAAATAATAGTGGTTCCAGTACAAAACCCTAGTGTATGCCTCTAACAACTTTAATCAATGTGGAGGCATGACCTTTGACAACTACTCTGTGCTGCCTATATTGAAAACAGTTGATTATCTGATTAATTATGAGACTTATAATTCAAATCCACAAGTATTTTACAAATAGAAGAATGAGTAATACATTCAAAGACTTTAGCCTAATCTAAAAAAAAAAAAAATATATATATATATATATATATATATATATATATATATATATATATATATATAATATATATATATATATATATATATATATATATATATATATATATATTATATATATATATATATATATATATATGTATGGAACACTACTAAATCTCGAACTTTTGAAATATCGAATTTCAAAAGTTTGAGACCATGTAGCCGAAACCCTACATTACCGAAAGACTAGAAGCACGAAATTCAAAATCCCGATGTTAAGGGATTTTGAGTTAGCACTTCTGGTGTTGTGGTTCAGGTAAGTATGTGTGTGTAAGTGTGTTTGTGAGGGGCTTTTGTGTGTGTAAGTGTGTGTTGTGACTGTGGTGTGTGTGTGTGTGTGTGTGTGTGTGTGTGTGTGTGTGTGTGTGTGTGTGTGTGTGTGTGAGAGGGGCTGTAATGTGTGGGTGTGAGTTTGCCTTGTGTGCATCTTTGTGTGATCTCGGAGTTAGAATATTAAAGTAGGGGGGTGGAGGGGCCCCCCCTGCTTATCTTTAGTGTAGGGTGGTTTGTTTGGTTATGGGGTGAGGCTGTGTGTATGTTTGTGTGTGTGCTGTATGTATGTAGTACTTTCAGGGTTTTGAATTTCGCGGTTTTAACATTTCGGTAATCTGGGGTTTCGGGCTTATAGTCTCAGTATTTTGGGCTTCGGGATTGTGTAATTTCGGGATTCAGTAGTGAATCCATATATATATGTATACATATACACATTGCCACAGGAGAGTCCTGCATCCATTGCCATAGTAATGTGATTATAAAATGTAGTTAATTTAGTAAATACTGATCTCCCTTTCATGAAACCATGCTGACATAAGTGTGTTATATCAAAATTATGACAAGTCAATTTGTCTCATGTATAAGATCTGCTAGCCATCTCTAAAAACATTTGCATAGGATTGAAGTCAAACTACTAGGCCCATAATCAGAAAATCTGTGGACTTACCTTTTTTAATATAGGGGTAATGCTAGATTACTTCAACATTTTCACACTGTACTTGTCAAGAATAAGTTATTGAAAGTAGTAAATACAATAGGTGGTAAGGTTGATGTAAGCTTGCTAATTAGTACTGGGGGAATATCATGCACCTTTAAAACCCTTACATTACAGATTTTTCACCTGCCCTATCTTTAATTTCATTTTTTTTCTTGAACACAATCTATGTAGGCAGCTGCCATGTTGCAGCAGTTAGCACTGCCACCTCACAGCAAGAAGTTCTCCAGTGTGATCCTCAGCTGGGGTGCCTTCTGCATGTCCTCTCTGTGGTCACTTGGGGTTCCTCTGAGTGCTCTGGTTTCCTCCCACATCCAAAAGACATGCTGTAGGTGGATTGGACACTCTAAATTGGCCCTAGGTGTGAGTGCATGCATGTGTGTGCCTTCTGTGGAAGGTTGGGTGCCGGGCTGGCAACTCGACACCATAAAACTCCACTGCCAGTCATGAGCAGACAAATGATCTGCTGTGGCGACCTTTAACCAGGAAAAGCCAGAAGAAGAAGCAGGAACACAATCTATGTGTTCTACCTTACTGAGTTTACCAAAACGTGTTACCTTTAATTGAATTGTTAATCATCCAACATTCTGTATCCCTATTAACAACTCCTCCTACCTTCTTTTGTACCTCCCTGCTTTTAAACCAGAGCAAGGCCTGTAGAGGCCTTGGGTTAGCTCTGGGGACCCACCTAATAAGTTCATAGTTTCATAGGCTCATTGTTGATTACTAAGCTAACAACCCAAAGAGGCCTTTTATGTGTAGTCATGAAGCTTCTCACATGTGTTTGACAAGTTTTGCCACCCTAGAGTTATTTTAAGAGGTGTTTATAGGCTTGGTCATTGATGGTCAAGCATTTACAAGCCGCTTCTTTCTAACAGAGACATAGGTGCCAGACTGTGGTTATTCCAGTTCCCCATCTGGTGATTCACATTACACTTGAATTGGGTTAAGGAAGAACATGCTAAGAATCATGCTCTTATGATCTGTTTGAATAGTTGCCATTATAGTGGAGGTACATATATGTATTAATATCTGGCCTGACTCAATTTTCTTATTATGGAACAATAAGGAGGAGCAACTTCATTGGGATAAAAAACTATTGACTATAGAACAAATATCTTAGTCATATGTGAAATAATGCTTGCTTAGAGTAATTTAAATTGCATTCAGTTTTATTTTATGGCAGCATTAGGTAAATGCCCAACTTGATTGGTCCTAACCAAATGTTAATGAGCCCTCTGTTTTCAGTTTATATGTTGTTTTACAATGCTTCTTGGACTTTTTGCCATGTGCCTTTAGGTTGGAAGGAAAAAATAAGTCAGCTCCTACTCTAGGAGAATGCTACTTCAGCTGAAAAAATCATCTCCAATTCTGCTGTTATCATGTAAAAGTTTGAACAAGGTGTATCCCAACAAATGGACTGTATAAGTACAAAATATGCTCCTTCTCCTCCAAAGTAAAGTTTCACATATAACATCACTGGGAAATGTGCATGTCTCATTGCTAATATTGGGAAATGTGCATGTATCATGGTAGTATCTTTGGGAAATGTGGATGTGTTATTGGTAATATCACTGGGAAATCTGCATGTCTCATTGCTAATATCATTAAAAAATGTGCATGTGTCATGGTAGTATCATTGGGAAATGTGGATGTGTCATTGGTAATATCACAGGGAAATGTGCATGTCTCATTCCTAATATCATTGGGGAATGTGCATGTGTCATGGTAGTATCATTGGGAAATGTGGATGTGACATTGGTAATAATCACTGGGAACTGTGCATGTCTCATTGCTAATATCTTTGGAAAATGTGCAAGTGTCATGGTAGTATCTTTGGGAAATATGGATGTGTCATTGGTAATATCACTGGGAAATGTGCATGTCTCATTGCTAATATCATTAAAAAATGTGCATGTGTCATTGGTAATATCATTGTGAAATGTGCATGTTGCATTGGTAATATCACTGGGAAATGTGTATGTGTCATTGGTAATATCACTGTGAAATGTGCATGTGTCATTGATAATATCACTGGGAAATGTGCATGTCTCATTGCTAATATCATTGAAAAATGTGCATGTGTCATTGGTAATATCACTGTGAAATGTGCATGTGTCATTGGTAATATCACTGGGAAATGCGCATGTGTCATTGGTAATATCATTGGGAAATGTGCATGTGTCATGGTAGTATCTTTGGGAAATGTGGATGTGTCAATGGTAATCACTGGGAAATCTGCATGTGTCATTGGTAATATCATTGGGAAATTTGCACGTGTCATTGATAATATCATTGGGAAATGTGCATTGTCACTGCATTACCTTGATGTTTACCACTCCTTTCCACTGCCTTTCAAACTTTTTAACTTCTATGTGCAACTGAAAACATTTCTTTACCCTGATCTGTCCGTGGATTTTGTGGAATATTCAGGACTCAGACATTTCTGGTTCTTGCTATTAATTTTAAATACAAACCACTGATATTCCTGCTGGCTAAATTTCAAAACTACATGCAATGAAATGAATACTGCACAATGTAGTCCCCAACCTTTTACCACTAGATTTAGAGATAAAGCAAAAAATAATTAAGGAAAGGGGCCCCAAATTAGTGATACTCATAAATGCTGGTATTAATATTTTAAAACTTTGGCATCCATGGTTGTGTAGTGGTTAGCATTGTTGCTGCACAGCAAGAGGGTCTCCCATTTGATTCTTGGCTGGAGTGCCTTCTGTGTGGACTCTGCATGCCCTCCCTGCAGTCAAGCAAATTTTAAAGACATGCAGATAGGTGTGCGCACGTGTGCACACACACGTGTGTGTGTGTGTGTGTGTGTGTGTGTGTGTGTGTGTGTGTGTGTGTGTGTGTGTGTGTGTCTGTGTGTGTGTGTGTGTGTGTGTGTGTGTGTGTGTGTGTGTGTGTGCCTTCTGTGAAGGTTGGGTGCCGGGCTGGCAACTCGACACCATAAAAACTCCACTGCCAATCAATCCATGGACCAGTGATCCGCTGTAACGACCCTTATGGGGGAAGCAGAAAGACATTGCTTACATTCTTAGAACTTCTCTAACAAATGGCTAAAATTAAGAGAGAAAGGACAAAATTTTGCACTAAAATTAGTGGTAACCCCAGGGACAGTTGAGCAGCATGCTGCTCAATCACATCAGTATAAATACTGTTGTAATGGAGAGCTGCATTATAAAATCCATCTAAATGCAAATTATATGACTTATCCAGGAGTGAAATATTTTTAACCTGGACTGGTAATATGCTAAACTACAACATTACAAATTCAACAGGCAGTGAATGAATCACAGGCTATCACTAGATCAATGAAACAGGAATATTAGGTTTCTGACAATGCACACAAAATGAGGTCTGTTCTGCTGAAGTACATCCCTCGAACACCACAAACTTTAACCGCTGAACTGGTTTATCATGTATATGCATAGTAGTGCTGCCAGATTCGCATCTTTATTTCATAGCCCAAAGATTTGTCGTTTTGGAGAAACTGAATCATCAGGTTGGCAAATGTAAAAGTGCTAGTCTCCCCTCCCCCCTTCTCTTTCTCTGTCTCTCTGTTTGACTGCTAACGTAAATAATAAAATTATTCTTTTCTTCGTAGGTGCCACTGTGTGAATGGAAACTTTTGAATAGTGGATGCTATTTCAATGACTGCATTTACAGTATGGCTGAATAGATAAATCTGCCTCTGGGGTTGCTGGCATTCAGGCTGTATATGTGTATTTTATTTTGTTGTTGTAAGTATTTTTTCATTGTTTACTTTACTAAAGAGTCATCTTCCCTGTATAAGTTTCTTAATGGTGAGATTTTTAATTAAGAGAAATGAAGCTTTACATAACAGGAATTTGTTCTAGTACTTTCTATGCCACTACATTACTTTTATTGCCAGAATTGTTTATTAAGTTTGACAGAGGAATAGTTAAATAACCTGTTACTTTCAAGTAGCAGCATTTATATAAAACATGTTTTTGTGTGTCATTTTGTCTTTGCATATTTATTTGGTAGCAAAGACAATTCAAGTGTGCAAATGCTCTGACGCTTGTGTCTCTGTGTCATAACCATGTTATCCGCTTTAAAAGTGGTTTGGAAAAATGTTTCTACAAGACTAGTTCACATTAATGAAACTTTTACTGTGTATTCCTCCAAACATTTAGCTTTTTTACTGAAGAAGTAACAAAGCAGTAAAATGTTAGCTATAATTATTACATATCAGAAAATGAGATGGGAACTGTGTTCTTTAAAAGCACCAAAAGCATAGCCTGTCATTTCTTAAACTTTATTTAACAACCTAAGTCTTTAACACCATGCACTTTAGGAGACAGATGATGCAAATATTTATATGCCTACCATCATTCATTTTTTTGTGTCAGAAATACTCATGTTACTGAAACACCCCAGAGATGTCCTCCTCCAGATCTGTCAATAACCATGAATCAAACCTGACACATCATACTGCAAGCTACAAGCGTAAGAGTAGGTGGTATTATATAACTTCTTGCAAGAGCTTTTGTAAATGTATTCCAGGCACTTTGGCAAAAAGACTGACATAATAATTACACTGTTTGTGTAATACTGCCATTTCTGAATCACAGATAACTAAATTAACTACTGAAGGAAAAAAGAAAAAAACTTGAAGAGGGCTGGGAAAGGAGGGATAGCCCTTTTGGATGGAATCATGACTGTATTAAAAACACTTATGCACTGCCTGGATTTGCATAATTTCTAATGTCTGTGAGATAACTGTCTAAATTAGTCATGCTTACTAAAAAGCTGAAAAGTCATGAAGAACACTTAAGCAACAAAGTGAGTTATGTACCGGGCACCATTATGCATTTTGCTGAACGATAAAATAAACCCAGTGATACGCATTGTTCTCAAAACGAATCAGCAGCTGGATTTCTAAGGGTCAATAAAGCCTTTCAGTGCTAGTATGCTTAGCTAGAAGATCTCCCTGCTGGAAGTAGTGATAGAGGTAACACATGTACCAGATGTCAACAACTTGCACAGTGCTAAGGTACTGAACAAGTACATTGGCCATGATATCATCTGCACCACGGACTTCTTTTCATTTCAAGGCCTAGGTGGTACTATCGTTGCAAAATAAGTGCAATCAGGGACTTAAGTTAAGAGGGTGATGTCATAGAAACTATGTGTGCAGGTGGGGGCTGTCTCATGTTCTGTCTTTGAAAGACACATAACTTGTTCCAAATGATAAATTACCTCCAAAAAATTCTCTGCAATTGTCAACAACAGGTATTTAAAGATCCATGAATTTTTTTCATAAGTCTAAAAGTAGAACACTGCAAGATCCCCTTTAATATACCCAGCATATTACCTGTTATGATGGTAGAAATTCGCAAATATGTAAGGTAATGCATAAACGTCTGACCAGAGATACTGGAAAGCCACAAAACTGTTGGAGTGCCACATGTGGCCAGCACATATCACATAAAATAACTGACAGTACCAGTCCATGATCTGTTCTATGGTAAAACAATTACACATCAGATATGAGGCAGCAGAGCCGGATCATGGTAAAATGGGGCCCTATGCAGGGGAACGGACCAGCCATCCCCCGCCTGCCCACACACACACACACACACACACACACACACACACACACACACACACACACACACACAGCCATTCTAGTGTCCTATCACTTCTGTTTTTCTCCTCAGTCACTATAAACACTGCTCAAAACTGTCAGCATGCATACTATTTTCATCTTTACTTTTGAAATGAAGGCAGAGATATGGATTTAATTTAAAACATTTAAGTTAAATTTTATTTATTTATTTTTCAATATGTCCGACTAAGCCAGAGGCCCATTTTCAGCAGAAGCCCAGGGAGAAAAGCTCCATATTATACAAAGAACAAATAGCAAAACATTTACAGAAAGTATGAATATAAACAAATGTTCTAAACAATACAAAAACAGTACAATTTAAACAAAGATCAGTTGGTTCAAAACAATACAATACATGGTTTGTGTTTAAAGACAGTTCAAGAAAAAGTCCTCCAACTCATATCTTACCAAGATGTTAATTCAGTATAAGTAATAGGTTGCATGAGTGTTTGGTTATGAAAATCACTTTGTGCATTATATAAAAGTGAATGTGGAATATTCTACACATATTAGTGACATCTTGAAGGATGTGTAGCAGAGGTACCAAGGCTTTTGTGAATATAAATGATTTTTGGCACTGTTGCCAGTGGTCATTCTCAATAATTCTTTTTTCTTATGTTTGCTTTTACATATAATGGAAATGCCTGCACAGTTGAATGCACTCTGTACCCACACCCATAACTCCCAACCTCTGACAGCAAGATGCCTGGACAAGGGGCAGAAATAAAAGTGGAACGAAGGCACAATGATAGGCTTGTGTTGTAAATATCACCCTTACATAGTGAGAAAGTTGGTAAGGTGAGGGGTTTGCAATAGCAGGGGTTGTCTGAAGGTTATGTAGTCTGAAACAGTAATGTCTGTCATTATTTTGTAACATTACTCTTTAATTATATGTAACTAACTTGCCATAAAAATACAAGTTTACATAGAAAGGATGAAACCTCTAGCCAAACACCTGGACAACCTGCCAAAAAATGTACAGGTGAGAGGTATGCCACACAAGGATATGACATCTCAGGTTAGAAAGATACCACACAAGCAGGAGATCCCCAGCCAGTATATCACCAGATTGCTGGACTGTTTACACAGCCATGTCATCACTAAACTGGCTGTAGTCACACATCACAAATGGCCTTGTTGGACAAGAATTTACATAGCTGTCCTCATAATATTGGTCTATGCATCATACAATTAGTATTCCTCTGGTAAAGCACTGTGATGATCTCAGGATGTCTGGCACTAGGTAATGACACAATACATTGCAGTTTCAGACTACAGATATGTCAGAGAATGTCTGCTAAACAAAACAAGTACCATGAGGAAAGTCCCATGCACTCCTGAGAGGTATGACTGCAGCACACAAAACCCTGGACTACACATATCTCTGGAATGGAGTCCCAATCTAACTATAGAAGGTCACACTGGTTATGTTCCTCCACTTAGAGAATCACAGGACATGTTGGAACCCACATTGGAATATATGACTGTATTGTGTATATATGTCTGTGCCTACAGACAGCTATGTACACCTCAACTGTACCCCCCCTCACACACACACACACACACACACACACACACACACACACACACACACACACACACACACACACACACACATCAGACAGGATTAACTTCAGCTAGCTGTAGGTGGCGCATACATGATATATCTGCATCTGTTGCATGAGATACACACACACACACATACACACACACACACATATATATATATATATATATATATATATATATATATATGGGTAACAGATAACATATGTCAATCATACACACACACATAGATGTGGGGATCAGAGAGACAGACAGTGATAGACAGACAAGAGACACAGAGGGGGACACAGACAGAGTGAGTCACAGACACGGATACCCTGAATGGCATACATTGATGTCCTTCTGTGGACAGTGGCATACCAGCTGTAAACATTTGCATGTGCCAGCATAAAAGGTGAGCCCCATTGTGTAACACTACTGAGGTTGGGTTCATAATATCACATCGCCTGCCTGTGTGCATGTGTGTGTGTGTGTGTGTGTGTGTGTGTGTGTGTGTGTGTGTGTGTGTGTGTGTCCGTAGGTCTAAGTATTAGGAGCCTCCTCCCACTCAGTACACTTCACATTTCCCTACCTCACAAGATCTGCTGCTGTCATTCAACTTAGAAGTAGCATTGGACACCAATCACCCCTATAAGCTCTGTAGCACATGCGATAACTGCTTAACATGATACTATATAGATAGGGGGTTTAATCTCAATACTGGCAGCTGTGTATGTGTGTGACAGTTGTGTATGTGAGAGTGAAGGAGTGTGTGTTTGTTTGTAGGTGAAAGAGTTTTAGGCCATTCCCACCCACAACACTTCCCAGTGTCCCACTTTATCAGTCCTGTTGATGTCATTCCCCTCATTGGCACCTTTGGCAAATTGTCAGCCCAGTAGTGAGTGTGATGACTGTGTAATACTACAGTACAAATCACTAGCTAGACAGGGGTTCAAATCTCAGATCTGATAAATGAGTGTGGATGTATGTTTGCAAGAAAAAGTATTTTGATAAGTTCCCACCCTCTCCCCTACTTTATTAGTCCTGTTGATGTAATTCCCCTTATCAGCACCTTTAACCAGTTGTCAGCCCAGTAAGCTCTGTAGCGCATGTGATAACTGTGTAACACTATGGTAATAATAACTAGATAGGCATAAGTTCTACTCTCACATCTGGCAAATGTGTGTGGGTGTATAAGTGTGTGTGTAAGTATGTATGTTTGTAAGAAGAAGTATTTTGATAATTTTCCCACCCAATGCCCCACTTTATTAGTCCTGCTGATGTAATTCCCCTTATCAGCACCTTCAGCCAGTTGTCAGCCCAGTAAGTTCTGTAGTGTGTGCGATAACTGTATAATACTATAGTATAAATAACTAGATAGGCAGGGATTCTACTCTCAGATCTGGAAAATGTGTGTGTGGGTGTATAAGTGTGTGTGTAAATGTGTATGTTTGTAGGAAGAAGTATTTTGATATGTTTTCCACCCACTGGCCTACTTTATCAATCATGCTGATGTCACTCCCCTTATAGGTTCATAGATGTGTACTAGGCTAATGGCCCTGGAGCCATTACAAGCCTAGCCCATAGATATGCCCTGCCATTCTTCCACCTGACGTTAGTTCCCATTGACCCCATCAAGTTGAGCCACTGGAGTGATCCCTGGGGTGAACTTTCTATTACCCATCCACTCATCAAGATTTCTCTGGAACAGGGTCATCTAGGTGCTTTGCTTGATATGTATGACAAGTCTGGTCTAGGGCATGTGCAGTCTCTAGGTGAGGAACCTGTCCCTCCAGCATGGTGTGTTGAATGTGGTAATGAGGTTGAGATCCCTGCAGTGTGTGGTGCATAGGGATTGGGATATCTTTAGATGTTGCATTTCTAAAAGAGCTGCATCAGATATGGCTTTGCAAGTCAAGCAGAGATCACCTCTAAGTAGGTGATGTGAGAGAGAGAGAGAATAGCTGGAGTCTTTTGAGTCTGCCTGTGTAGGTCATGTGTTTAATGCCTAGGATCCCCTTTGTGAGGTACTTCTGTGGCATCTCCAGCTCTTGCAGGTGTCTAGTGAGGTACATGACAAATGGGCCATTATACTTGATGATTGGTCTAATGAGGGAAGAGTACACAGAGATGATGACCTCTTTCTTCCTGGATGCAAAACCCTTGGTAATGAGATGTGCCACACAGAAGGATTTCCTGACCACAGTGACAGTGTGGTGGTTGAAGGAGAGGTTGTTGTCAACCTGTGTCCCCAGATCTCTTATAATGCCTACAGTGTTCATTGGGCTCCCATCAATGTGGTACTTAGTGGGAACTGAGTTTTTACCAATGGGGCTGATGATGCATTATATGGTGTTAAGCTTCAGACCATGGTTTCCACACCAGTCAGCAGTCTCAGTGAGGCCTTTCTGTAGGATGTCTGCATCACTTGTGGAGTTAATTATGGCTCCCAGCTCGCAGTTGTCTGTGAACTTGGTCAGCCAGAGTTCCTCTGCATTGGCCTGGACTCCTGAGAATTAGATGCTGAACAGGA
Source organism: Protopterus annectens (assembly GCF_019279795.1). Taxonomy (NCBI): domain Eukaryota; kingdom Metazoa; phylum Chordata; order Ceratodontiformes; family Protopteridae; genus Protopterus; species Protopterus annectens. Next base: position 674,043,833 of record NC_056732.1, read on the forward strand.
GAGTACCCAGGAGTGATCCCTGTGGGACTCCACTCATTACTGGTTGGCAGTCTGACTTGGAGCTCACAACTTTCACACTGTGTGTTCTGTCTGTGAGCCAATTTTCAACCCCCCCAATGATATAGGGGTTGATGACTAGTTTGGTGGGTTCTTCAATGACTGCTGACTGAGGAATGGTATCAAAAGTCTTGGCCAGATTGATATAGGCTGTATGCAGTGACTTTCCATCATACACAGCCCTGGTGACTGACTCAAAGAAGTCAACCAGGTTGAGCAGGCATGATCTCCCTTTCACAAAGTCAAACTGTGTGGGGTCCAGAGTTAGGAGATTACCTATATCTGTGTCGATCAGGTCCCTGATGATGTGCTCCATAGCTGTACATATCAGACTAGTCAGGCTAATGGGCTGATAATTCCCAGAGTCTGTAGTTGCTACCACTTTATGGAGAGGGATGGCTGTAACAGTGCACCATCTGGGAGGGACAAAGACTGAGGTGTGGCTGTGACTGAACAGGGCACACACATGTGGTGACAGGTACCTTTGTAGTTCATGTAGAACACAGACAGGGATATTTTGGGGTCCAATAAGCAGAGCTCCTCATTGGCCCTCTTTAAGAAAACCCTTGATGACTGGATAGGAAAAAGAAAATTCAACCTGGGGATCACTTCTGTGGCACTGCTTGACAGGGGTACAGGAAAATAATTTTTTTGGGTGGTGAAAGCCAGGGAACCTTTTTGGCTAGGCTTATATAGAACCCAGGGCTGATAGCCTAGTACCTACCTATGAACCTGTGAACCTATGAACCATGGAAGCTGTATTGTTGCCCATGGACAATGCAGGTTTAACCTGGGCTGCAGCAATCCTGGGTGCCTGGCTTTCATCTGGCATTCTGATTGTTTCCTCGGGGGGTAATATGGGTAAAGCTGGCATTGAATGTGTTGGCAAGAATGTTGGCGATTATCTATTGGCTCAGTATAGGAGGCAGCATTGCACAGTAACTCAGAGCACTTTTGGGTATTGCCATAGAGGCTCTTGATATAACTAACTCAGGCTTTGTGATTGTTGTCTTTGTCTGCTGCAATTCTGCCATCATAGCTGGCTTTAGATAATTTCATGAGGGATCTCAAGTTGTTGAGGCTAATAAGGGAGTTTTACCACTCTTGGGACTCCACCTTTTTCTGTAACAGTTTCTTCCTTCTGTTGTACGGGTTATTAATAGCAGGGGAGCACCGGATTGGCCTCCAGTGTTTGGAGGAGAGTGTCATGGTTCTGGTGGGTATGGCTAGTTCCATGCATTTATGTACATGTTTGTACAGTAAGAACAGAAATGTAGAACACAGCACCACAGCAAAGCAATAAAAAGCAGATGGCAAAGAGCAGTGTAAATTCCAAATAGACTTTTATTCAACCACAGGTGAGTGCTTTTGCAATAAAATCGCTTCTTCAGACCATACAAAAAATCAGTAGCATTTCAAATATTTAAAATGCAATCAATTAAATATCTACCAATAAAAAACATTCAAGTACAATAGCCATAAAAATTTAAAGGCACAGCTTTCTTTTAAGACAGAAACTTTAAAAGGCTATTGCCATAAAACACGCATAGCAGTATACTTATTTAAGAAGCTTTCTTTCTTTCAGAAATGGCTTAAGAGGTACTGATTAATTCAAACCTGCACTTCTATGTGCTGATAGTTTAAGAATCCATTTTAATTCTTTCTCTTCTGTGGAATTAGTTATATCATCTAACCCTAAACTTTCATAAATTACTTCTACTGCCATAAACTTAAACCAATGGTTAGTGCATTTCTCTAGTATATGTTTAGCTAAGCACTATAACTATGGCCCTTATTGGCACAATAATAATGGTCTCTATTTTGTTCCTTAAGTCACATGCTAGTTTTTCCTATATGAATTTTTGAACAAGTCACACACTGTGCTAAATAAACTAAGTTTTTAGTGTCACAATTAGCTTTAACTTTAAAAACATAATGATTACCATTGCCTGGTTGTATAAATGTATTGGATACATCAATGTATTTACAAAAAGTACATTTACCAGAGATAGAGGTACCAAAACAAGTTGTTCTAATACTAGGTTGCTGTAGTTTACTTGTGTCAGGGAAACAAAGCTGTCTTTTCAACAATTTTTTTATTTTTATAAACAAAATTTGGGGTTGCACTAACAAACTCATATAGAATAGGGTCAGAAGATAAAATATGCCAATTTTTTGTAATAATATTTTTTATATCTATACCGTTAGTACTAAAAGTCATACAATAAGCTACATTGCTATAACTATCATTATGGGCAGTCTTTCTTATGTTTTCTTTACGTGAAAAAAATGGGAGTCGTCTGTCTAACTTGACCCTTTCACATGCTTTCCTAACTTCAAAAGGTTTATAACCATGTTCTATAAATTCCATACTAGTGGAACAAATAGCTGTTTCAAGTTCTTGTTCCTGATCATGGGGCCTAGAAACTCTTAAAAGTTGACCTCTTACTACATTTTCAAAAATATGTGGTGGATGCATACTATTACATTCAAGATAACTATGTGTATAACATGGTTTTCTATATCTCTGAGTGTGTATCTGTCCATCTATGCCCCTATAAAGGGTAACATCAAGGAAATCTATACAAGTGCAAGACCAGGTAGGGATTGACTACTGTTGTCAAGCAATGGTCCCATATGTTAGTAATCAACACAGGTCAAGGATGTTGCTTCTTTTACTGGGTGTCAGAATGGGCTAGTTCAGGTCATTGGAACTGATGAATTCCAGGAAGCATTGGGTCAGTGTATTGGTGCTTGAGTATATTTCCCATTTGATGGAGAAGTAGTTAAAGTCTTCTAGTATGAGACTGTTGTGTTAGACCTTGATAGATTCCAGGGTGTTGAGGAATGTAGATTGACAGTCTAGGGACATGGAAGGGGACCTATAGCAGGCTATGAGTTGGATTGCACTATTACCCAATGTCAGTTGTACGTGAACTATCTCAGATGCATTATGCTGATATACTAGTCTGTAGGTATGCATATTCTTTATGAATATGGAGACACCACTGCATTTGGAGCTGTGGTCCATGTTTTGGGGCTGACAGGTGTGGAATGAGTTATAGTCTGGTAGTGCAAGGGTGATGTCTGCTGCTGTAAACCAGATCTCCATTACAGCACAAATGTCAATGTTCTCTATTTTGAAGAATGCTTTGAGTGACTGCATCTCAAGATTTAGATGTCTAGTGTTGAGCAGCATGACCCTCAGATTGCATTTACGTATAGCTGTTATGGTGGTAATTTGATTTGGAACACCACCTAAAAAGGCGCTATAGGGGTGGCAAGACACTTAGCCAGTATCTGGAAACCCAGGGGTGACAAATGTAGGCCATCTCTGGCAAGCCATCGCAATCTATCAACCATGTCATCCCAAGCAGGTAGATACTGGATCCCCTGAGAATGACACCAGACACTTAAGCCAATTGTTGAAGTCAATCATTTGATGTTTGTACTGCTGTATCATTCTGGGTGACAGAAGTATACTGCTCAGGGCTACTGTCATACTTGCCTGGCCCACATAATCTGAGAGCTCCACCATGTCTCTTTTCATGTAGTCCAGCGAGGTGTGTCTCAGGTCATTCACAAACACATGGACAATGACAGAGTGATAATTGTTGTGGAGTGACCTGACTGGGTGTGTTATGTGTTGGATTCCGGCACCTGATAGACAGCTAACTGTTACCTTCTCCATATTTAGCCTAGTTTGTGGGACATCTGTGTGCCTCACTATTGCGTCACCTATGATTACTGTACTAGGCAAGGTGGTTAGCCTTAGGGGCTTAGGTTGAGGGCATATTGTGTAGGTGAGATACGTGTCCTGTGGTTTGTGCTGTGTTGTATTGGTTGAGTGAGTGTCTGTCTTGGTGGTCTCTGCTGTTTGGGTAAATGTCTATTGAGTGTCTTTGTGAAGGTGAGTGTGTGGTTTTTGTTTGTATCTCAGAGCTGTGATAGTGGGTGTTCTGGAGGGTTGATGTGTTCCACCTGGTGTGGTGCAGGTGGTGACCCTTCTCCTTTTGACCATCTAATCCAGTCTCCACTGGAGAGTGCATATCTTCCAATATAGTGATATTGGGGTATCTCTCAGATGTCTGAGTGTTGGAAGTTTAGAGGAGATGGTTGCCAGTCTACACAAGGCAGTTGCAACAGTGCCTCAGAATGCCCAAGTGCACCAGGTTAATGGGTAAAAGCACAGAGAACTGCACTTTAAGCATGCCAAGAGGGGTGGTCATAACTACTAAGCATTGGAGCTAATTCCATGAGGAATGACTACTGCTGCTGATGGCTCTCAGGTGAGCTAGAATAACTGATACAAAAACCTATTGAAGTGCAAACCTATTAGGTTATTTGAAGTGCAAGAGAGAGAAAGAACTATCAAGATCTAAGTGAAAAACTGAAGGCAGACTTTCAAGCACCTGCAATAGTTTACCTCAGCTGTGCAGTTATCAGCAGCTTTGGACAGTTGTCAGTCCAGTAAGCTCTGCTGCACTTGCGGTAACTGTGTGACACTATAGTACAAACATCTAGATAGACAGGGGTTTTACTCTCAGATCCAGCATATGTGGGTGTGTATGTTTTGTACAAGGAAGTATTTTGATACATTTCCCAACCACTGCCCTACCTTATCACTCCTGCTGATGTCATTCCTCTTATCAGCACCTTTGGCCAGTTGTCAGCCCAGTAACTATAGTACAAATAATTAGATAGGCAGGGGTTCTAATTTCAATACTGGCAAGTGTGTGTGTTTGTGTGTATGTGTGCATAACCTTCCCATCACCCTACTTTACAAGGCCTGCTGATGTCATTCACCTTAAAAGTACTATGAGACTATGTGAAATCATCTAAGCTCAGTGGTGCATCTAATAACTGTGTAACACTATAGTAGAAATAACTTAATAGGTAAGGGTTCTAATCTCAGTACTGGCAACTGCGTGTGTTTGTGTGAGAATCATATAGTGTGTGGCTTATACCATTTTGAGATATATATCACCCTGTACACTTACCATGACCCTACTTTACTAGGCCTGCTGTCATTCACCTTAGAAGTACCTTGGGAATAGATGAAATCATGTAAACTCAATGGCATGTCTGTTAACTGTGTAACACTATAGTAGTAATAACTAGAGAGGTAGAGGTTCTAATTTCAATACTGGAAACTGTGTGTGTGTGTGTGTGTGTGTGTGTGTGTGTGTGTGTGTGTGTGTGTGTGTGTGTGTGTGTGTGTGTGTGTGTGTTTGGGAGAAGATCATATCCCTTTTGGATGATACCATTTTGATGAGTGTACCATCCATGCTTGTTTAATACCTCCAGATGGCATTACTTTATATAATGTGGTAATGGCATCTGCCTCCCATGTAGCATGTTGAATCATTGTGCAGGCCATACCAGTCCTCTGTACAGATGTATATGGAATATCCAGATGTTTGCAACCTATATGTGGTCTGTGTCCCTTAACAATGGCCATGTATGTGATATTGTTGCCAAATCAGTGTAGTGACACACATGCCAGCATCAGGTACCATACCTGACTGAAACATCATGCTGATACAACATCTGTTACACTATCACTTGTCCAGGCTTGTAGGAACAATACATGACTCTACCTGCTATTTCTTGTGGGTTATCTCACCATCCACGAAGGCATTCAGAACATTACATGTTGTAAGAGGTAGTGTGTTATGTCCCGTGCATATAATCTATGTGGGGCATGTCATGAGTATGTAGTACTATGGTACATCAAAGTGGATATGTAGGTTTACTAATCTGTCTATTGCCAACTATGTTCATGTTACTGCACGAACCAAAAAGAAAAGATAAACTGAAGACCACAGATGAAGAATCCACTTAAAACACCAGTTTATTGTACCTCTAGTGCTTCGGCAACTGCCTTCAAGGAGTATAAAACATCACATAACTTACACAGTTTATATACCCTAATACATCTAACAATTAAACAAGCAGCCTAAACCAATTAATCAATAAATATTAAAAAATACTTAATACTACTTTCTCATCAGATAAGAAGCCTCCAGTTACATTCCACATTCAGACCTTGAGAGAATAAAGTGTCATATTTCAAAATAAAAATAATTTCTTTATATAACAACATTTTTATACAAATCATCAGAAAATACGCCCTTCATAATATGTTCTAAGATAGTGGCTTGTAACCCATTTGGATTAGAATTGCGAACCAGCATAAAATGTTTAGCAACAGGGCTATCTTCTTTATTATTTATAATATTCCTGACATGCTCCTGCAGTCTAGTTTTAAACTTTCTTTTACTTTCTCCTATATATATACAAGGTTACACAGACATTTCAACGCATAAATAATACCTTCAGTATTACAGCTATATATATATTTTAACCTCAACTACTTGGCTATTTATATACTTAAAATTTGAAACAATATAATGACATACATTGCAATGACCAGAGGGTGAAGCTCCTAGTTTCTGTATGGTCCTATATTGTAATGTCTCAGTGGGATATTTAAATTTATTATGTAGCAAAATATCTTTTAAATTCCTATCTCTACGAAATGAGATGCCTACAGACCTAGACAATAATTTTTTTAGGTCCATTGATCTAAACAAAAAATTCCAGTAGTGTTTAACAATATCTATTAAAACATCACTGAAAATACTATATGTAGAGACAAAATAAACTAGTCTTTTCTCTTGATTTCTAACATATAACTTATACCCCTTACTTCCATACTTATACGTACCAACTTTATGTTGTTGATTAATAACCTTATCTATAGCTGTTTGAATACGAGCTTCACTATAGCCCCTCAATCTAAACTTTTCACTAATAGATTAGTACTAAGCTAACTGCCCTTGCAAGCCATTTTAAGCCTAGCCAATTATCCCTTGTGAGACTCAAACCCTGTAGTTTGTGTTTGCAAGACAAACACCTTGACCATCAGGCCACCCTCTCAACCTAGTCACACTAATTTCTTTAAAGAAGTCCATGTCAGTATTACATAGCCATCTAAGTCTCATACATTCTCCATAGGGCAAGGAGACCAAAGTATAAACTGGATGACAGCTAGTCCCCATCAAATACTGATTACTATCAGTGAATTTTCTATGCACAGACATACGTAAGATATTGTTGTCCTCCAAAATCAGATGTATCTCTAAAAAAGTTATATCTTTGCCCACCTGTATGCTGTCAAAGGAAAGTCCAAATCTGTATGTTGCATAACTTCTATAAACTGACCAACATAAAATATCCCACCTTTACAAATAAAAACAAGATCATCTATAAAACGAAAATAACGAACTACATAATTTTTAAAAAAAGTCTATATGATATAACCATTCTAACTCATACAAACCCATCATCAGGTTGGCATACATGGGGGTAAAAGATGCCTCCATGGCAGTGCCCTTGATTTGTCTGTATAATTGTTCATTAAACACAAACAAAATTCCAATATTTCAATAATATAATACATTACTGGACTATCACCCAAAAATATTTTACTGCCTCTAGTCCAAACTGACACTGTATGTTAGTATACAAACTAACAACATCAACACTTATAAAAAACATATCTGTACTCCACTGTATTTTAGATAATTTTTCCAAAAAATCAAAACTATCCTTAATATAACTAGGTAACTCTATTACATAAGGGAATAAATATTCATGCAAAAATTTCCCAATATTAGATAAAAAATATTTTTGAGCAGATACCAATAGGCCTACCAGGTGGGTCAACCCCACGTTTGTGAATTTTTGGAAGACAGTAAAATAAAGCCAACTCACGGTCATCAGTATTAAACTTTTTATCTCTGTCATTTTGTGAAAAATATTTTAATCTCACTCCCTTAGATATAAGGGTGTTAAAGTCATTCATAGCCTTAATATATTCATTTGTATTACTCTTAACATAAGTATTGGTATCATCCAGATGCGTCATACACATTTTATAATATTGAGCAACATTCATCACCACTATCTTACCACCTTTATCCGATGGTTTAATAATAACGTTCATTATTCGCTAATGCCTGTAGTTCCTTCCATTCCTTCTTATTCAAGTTATATACCAACTTATGCTTAGACTGCATAAAATCACAAAAAGCATTTTCTACAGCAAAATTCAACATTTGAGAAAAACATTTTATATGTTCATGTTGGCATGGAGGAATAAAATCACTTTTGCTCATTATTTTATCAGTTTTTAACAAACTATAGGCATTATAGTCACTTGCATAGTCAAAACATTCCTCAGGGTCAGATACACAAGAATAAAAACTGTTCTCTAAACTATCAGATTCTAACCAACTACCATCACCTTCTTTATATTGGTTATTGGCAAAAAATATATTAAATGTAACTTCCCACACAGTCTAAAAATATCACACTTTAATTCATGTAACCGAGGCAGCACTGTGGGTATATATTTAAGACCATAATTCAAAACATTCATCTGATCTACAGATAAAGACACACCAGCAATGTTATGAACAATAGAAATTTTCTTACACTCAGATGCAGCAGCTACATGGATTGTTTCACCCACATCTTTATAAACAAAAGACACAGAACTGTCAAGAATATTTTGCACAACATTATTTACACTCACACTAATACCATTTGCTTCTCTTGTTATCATTGAAATTGTGTCCTTCTCGATTGTTAAAGTTCCCAGACTGAAATCTTCCTCTCTTCTGCTAACTTTGCTCTCTCTGCTCTTCCTAAAACTGCTGGTTCCCTCTCTGAAAATCTGAGGTTAATCTAGATGGATTTTGAGCTGCTGGTAATGCTGGAAAATGCTCTCCTTCACCTCCACCATTACAGGAAATGCCCAAAACATCTGAAGCAAAAGACACACTCATAGAAGGAGCTAGTGATTTCTTAAAGGGACCAGAGCCTTTATTACGATGAAAATGTGTTGGTTTTTGCCATAAAAAGGCATGATTACTTTGATAGTCTTTTAGATCTCTTTTCAGTTTTGTGCATTCCCAATCAATGAGTTATTTTTCATATTTATCTAAACCAATATTTACATCTGTTAAAAACTTGTCAAACTGCATAGATGTAAGTCTTTTAGATAAGTCGTTATAGGCAGCTTTAATGTCTTCCTTAAGCTTGTTTTCTTTCACACAATCTTTCTAATAGAATGGAAATCCATTCTAAAGTACAGCGATGAGCTGCCAATAACCATTTCTTAGAAAATTGCACATCCCTTTCATCAGACATATCAAAAGAAGTAGAGGGACTTTTAAAGGCTCTTAGTCCCCTAGGTGTAATATCTAAGTCAACATATCTTTGCAAGCTTAACAGATTAAAGTATACAACAGTTTCTTTATGCAGTAACTGTTCCAACTTACACATTAAAGCACTCGATTCACAAGAAACACTGGAAGAAGGTTCAAATTGTCCCACAGAGGCAAATGAATCATTCTCTCTAGAATTTCTTGCTTGTTCAAGCCTTTCAAAAAAATGTGAAGTAGAGGAAACACCCACTGAAGCAGAAGTATTGGCAACGTTGGAACCGGCCATACCTGCAGCATTCTGATGCATTACAAAACTGTCTATAGTTTTTGGACTACCTTCCAGTGTGTCATCCCTTAAGAGCCTAGGGATCCTAAACAAAGATTCATTTGCCATAAAAACAGACCAAACATTGTATGAACCAAAAAGAAAAGATAAGCTGAAGACCACAGACAAAGAATCCACTTAAAACATCAGTTTATTGCACCTCTAGTGCTTCAGCAACCGCCTTCAAGGAGTATAAAACATCACATAACTTACACAGTTTATATACCCTAATACATCTAACAATTAAACAAGCAGCCTAAACCAATTAATCAATAAACATTAAAAAATATTTAATACTACTTTCTCATCAGATAAGAAGCCTCCAGTTACATTCCACATTCAGACCCTGAGGAAATAAAGTGTCATATTTCAAAATAAAAATACTTTCTTTATATAACAACTTCTTTTTATACAAATCATCGGAAAATACAACCTTCATAAAATGTTCTAAGATAGTGGCTTGTAGCCTATTTGGATTAGAATTGTGAACCAGCATAAAACGTTTAGCAACAGGGCTATTTTCTTTATTATTTATAATATTCCTGACATGCTCCTGCAGTCTAGTTTTAAACTTCCTTTTACTTTCTCCTATATATACAAGGTTACACGGACATTTCAACACATAAATAATACCTTCAGTATTACAGCTATATATATTTTTAACCTCAAATACATGGCTATTTATATACTTAAAAGTTGGAATAATATAATGGCATACATTGCAATGACCACAGGGTGGAGTTCCGAGTTTCTGCATGGTCCTATATTGTAATGTCTCAGTGAGATATTTAAATTTATTATTTACCAAAATATCTTTTAAATTCATACCTCTACGAAATGATTAGGGTTACCACCTGTCCCACTTTGCGAGGGACAGTCCCTCTTTGGGCAGTTGTGTCCTGACAAAAAAATTTAAAAATGGCAAATGTCCTGAAATTTTAGGACAAAATTATTTCCTATATTTTATGTAATAGTTGCATAAAACAGTTATTATGTATCTAAAATACCTAAATGTTATAAGAAACAGAATAAGCAACTAAAATGCTACAAGAATAAGCTTTTATTTAGGCAAAAAAGTTAAGTTCTAACCTTTGCACTGACCGTGAGTATGTGTCGGCCTGTAAAATCTGATGTTTGTACCAAAAATGTCCCACTTTGGCCATTTGAAAAGGTGGCAACCTAAATAGGTTCATAGGTTCATAGGTTCATACTAGGCTATCTGCCCGAGGGCATTTACAAGCCTAGCCCATAGTTTTGTGGCTTACGCCACCCCTTTAGTATGGGGAACTATACCCATTATTTTGCTGTGCCTCTGTTGAGCAGTGACACTGAGGTAATCCCTGGGGTATATCTGCGATCTCCCATGAGATGCCTAAAGACCTAGACAATAATTTTTTTTAGGTCCATTGATCTAAACAAAAAATTCCAGTAGTGTTTAACAATATCTATTAAAACATCACTGAAAAAACTATATGTATATCCATGTTACTGTATGCACATCCTTTGTGCCAGTCCTTACACTGTGTATGCAAAGGATATACTATTTTATCTCCCTATTCCACCTGGTGGACTCAGGAATACATAGCACAGATCTGACATACACAATATCATGCATGCCCTCATCAACTGCATTAGGGTTGAGTGTATGGGAAAGAAATGGCAGGGTCAACAGGTGTTGACAGGTGAATCTGTTTCAGTTAATGTAATGGCTATGTTTGTGAGGGACTTGCTGACAGTACTGCAGTAACCAGTTCTGTATGCATGAGCCTGTGGTACTATACAACACTGAAGTGACATGTCTGAAGGCTACCTGTCTGTGACAAGGGGTATGTATACAAGGTAACACTGTCTGACAACAGTGTTCCTCACACACTGTTACATGCATACACACCTGGTACATGTACATATAAAGCTGTACCTTGCCTATGACATGGTCAGTGTATTTCCTCTCCTCCATACTCTCTCTTGGGAATGTCTGCAGGGCAACAGCCTGCAGACACACAGACACCTTGAATACAACATGTCAGACTACATTCAGTCAGTGGTGCTAACAGCAATAATGCATCCTGGCTAATAAGGTACATACACCTGTATGTGTGCCCATAACAAATGCAAGCAGACAGCACCTTACACAGTATTACATAGCTACACTGTACTATATTCACCCTGTGCATCAGACCCATATTAGCATGTCCCTGCATTGATGTTATCGATGACAGGGATGTGGCACAGGTATAATCATATCCACAGGGTGTGTTGTGGGTTTGGCAGAGGCCAAGGCTGGGCCATAAGGTTGACATTATGTGTGTGTGCGTTTGGAGAGGTATCCAATAGATGGGCTGTGCAGAGGTGCTGTGTGTGTGTCTGGAGGTGACTTCCTGTGATACAGATGATTGTGTTTATGTATACACACAGTCACACCATATGGCCGCCCTACACAGGGTATGTTGGACAGCTGTGGACTGTATATGGCAGGGTGTCCAGTTCACCGTCTCCAGCCACAGACATGGGAACTGGTCCTGCCAGGGGAATCACTGGCACCACAATGCCCAAGGCAAGATGCAGTACTGCTTTCTGATGGTGACTGCTGTCTGCTGGATCTGTGTCCCTGACAGGGCCAGCCAGGACCATGTGCCCATGGCCTGCTCTGTTGTGATGTGGACAGCAACCCCCCTTCAGTAGTGCTGGTGTCACTGCTACTATGGGGCCACTACTTCCATGTGGCCGATGCACATCTTCCACCACATGCTCTAGCACAGACATGCCATGGTTGAGGATTATCAAGGTCTCAACCCACTGTCTATTTTTGACCCCAGTATTTTGGTGTGTGGCCTCACCATGTTCATGTATGTGGCCACGTAAATCAGGAAGATTTGCATCCACCACCCTCAGCACTTGTCTGGTGTGGCATTCACTACATGCCTGTGCATCCATGACAGCCCAAAACATGCATCTGGCAACACCTGCTGTGGCACTTGCAACAGCGGCTTGATGAGCAGCAATCCTCCTGCGAGCACCCGTGTCCATCTGCCTGTGTGGGACCTCACTTGCACCCTGGCTATGGCCAGTGTCTACACTCACACCTGCCATAGTCACCACACTAGCCTGTTCCATGTTACCACCTACCAACTGTCCATCATCTGAAGCCACTGGTGACGGGGTATATGTTGGCATTGTCACTATGCATGGGGATGGTGTAGACAACAGTGGGATGCCAACCAATGGCACAGATTCAGACCCTGACAACCCCATCTGTAACTCACTATTCCTATCACCATTGTCAGAGTCTACAGAGACAATGACATCAGTTTTCAAGCGGGGGGGGGCCCGAACCACATCGCCACCTGTGAGGGGAAGACAACATATGTACATTAATACCATACCTGCACTTTGAAGTTGACTGGTATATACACACACACACACACACACACACACACACACACACACACACACACACACACACACACACACACACACTTACAGATGAGGTGGCACAAATCTGTTACACAGACCTCACAACTGGTGACATGCATGACACATGGCTCTCAACATCAGGCATTGCAGCCAGTTTTAATACATGTAACTAACAATATAGAGTTCTGGGATACATGAGTAGTGTTAGTAGGTGATGGCTCTGCCTCAGCATAGACTGCATTCATGTACACATCATTGCTGTTCACCTGTATAGCACAATGGCAAGTACTACAGAATATACCTTACAACTGTACAGATCCTTGCAGGATGTGTAGATGTCTGACTCATATGTTTGCTCTATTTTTCATAAACTCTGTGTTTTTCTGATACATAACTGTGATGATCTGAGGAGTGAAGCCACTAATTATTGACATACATTTGAGTTTCAGACCTTCAAACCAGCAGTAAATGTATGGTCACACAATTCCTGTTACACCACCAACCTTCTAAGCTTACAGTGGATATGATAAGTGTACACAACCCTGTTAACATGCCATGTTCTTGTAATATATAAAATGAGACCTCAATAATGCATTCAAATATACTACCCAGCTTTCATGTGACATATGATCTGTGCAATCCAATCGATAAACAAATGTGTTATGTGTAAATGAAGGGTTCAGGCGCCTAGGCAGCGAGACATTTCCCTGAAAAACATTTTGGCTGGGGACACATGGCTGAAGTGACATTCAGCTGCAGAGAAATATGGCTGTTTGTTTTCCCCCTGTTAATTTGGTTATTGAAGTTATAGGTATGACAACACATTCTTCTCTTTGCCCACAGGGAATTTGCAAACAGCCATATTTCTCTGCAGCTGAATGTCACTTCAGCCATGTGTCCCCAGCCAAAATGTATCGCAGGGAATTGTCTCGCTGCCTAGGTGCCTGAACCCGTAAATGAAATATGTACACTATCATGGTTGCATAAGTGTGCACACCCTTAAAATTATACTTTGTTGAAGCACCTTGTAAGTGACCTACAGCATTCACTCTTCTTGGGAAGGTGTCTATCAGCATGGCACATCTTGAATTGGCATTATTTGGCCACTTTTTCCTTGCAAAGATTGCAAGGGCAGATCATGTGCACAGCCCTGCTGAGGTCATACTGGGGTTTTGCTATCGAGTTTAGGTCTAGGCTCTGGCCGGGCCAATTCAAAACCATGAGTATGTTCAGATGGAGCCATTCTTGGGTAGCTTTGGATGTATGCTTTGGGTTTTTGTCATGTTGAACGCTGACACCCCTCCTCATCCTCAGCATTCTTGCAGACATCTGATGGATGTGGGCCAGACATGAGTGTTATTCTGAACTGTTCAGAATTCCCACCACCATGATTACAGGCCCAGTTCTGGCTTTAGAACAGTATCCACAGAGCAGGCCAATGCCACCAGCATGATTCATCATGGGGATGGTGGTCTTCAGGTGAAGAGAGGTGTTGCTTGTGCACCACACCTACCTTTTGTTATTGTGGCTGTGAGGTCGATCCATAGTCGCATTACACCATAACACATTTTCATACATGCCTTTGGGAGACTTGATGTACTGTACTGAAAGTTTTATCTACCCCTGGATGTTTTTTGGTGTAGGCAAATGCTTCCATCTTCTGACCCTACCTCATAGGCCAGACTTATGCAGAATATGGGAGATTGTTCTCACATGTAGTACACAACACCAGTACTTGCAAGAGATTCCTGCAACTCCCTCAATGTTGCTGTATGTCTCTTGGCAGCCTCCCTGACCAGGTTTGGATATGTCTTTTCATCGGTTTTGGACGGACGTCAGGTTCTTTTCAACAGCAGTGTTGTCCCATATTCAATCCACCTTTTGATGACTGTCACCACTGTGTTCTATGGTGTATGCAATGCTGTGGTAATATTGTTGTACCCTGCTCCTGAGTGATACCTTTTAAATATGAGATGCCTTTGCTGCTTTGTAAGCTGTCTGCAACCCTGTTGCAGGCAACTGAGCAAATGTCATAAATATCCTACTTAGACAGCAGACTGTTATTGGGTGTTACTCAAAGTCCCTTTACATGATGGCTGGTGTGTACCCAAGCAGATGGAATGCTGTTAGTAAATCACAAGCTGCTGCAATAAAATAGTATTTGAAGCGTGTGCACATGTATGCATCCAGCTTATTGTAAGGTTTGTATACTCCATATTTGGTGCCCAACAGATTGTTTGGTTTTGCAAGTGAATTGTTCATGTTATGGGTCACATTAAAGGTTGGCAAAGGTGTGGACTGACTATTGTGGATTCAATTTGTATATATCACAAACACCTGGCATCTTAACAGGGGTGTGTACACTGTTTATATCCACTGTATAAGTGTAATGTTTCACACATGTCCCTACCTTAGGCCATTTGTTCCCCCATTTTGCTTGTCTCTGTCTAGAGGTTTTGCACAGACAGGTTGTAAGATATGCTACAGGAATGTTACATTCTCTGCAGATAGGCCCTGTGGTAACCACTGTGATGCAATGCAGTTAACCCCACCACAAGTGAACATACATATAAAGCAATAGACCTATGGGTGACAGTTGTGTGCATAGTAAATTGTATGCCCTTCACATGCCTGTGGTATTGTCAAACCACACAGAACAATTCAATACTCACCAGCTTCAGGCTGCTGTCCCACATACAGACTAGAGGGACCTATGTAGTTTTTGGAGAGAGGTATTGTCAGCAGACTCACATGTGGCATTGGTACAGGATGGATGCAGCATGTCTGCACATTTACAGTACAACCCCCAATACTATACAAATTTCTGTCCTTCACCATAGATGTGCACTTCTGTGCATTAGAAAACCCCATCCACAACTGCAATCTGACCTGACACATGCATGTAGATACTCTACAGATACAAGTATGTCTGCTACACTAATCTAGTAATCTTCATTGGGGCCTTATCTGCACACTCCTTGTCCATTGTTTGGTTGCCACCCTCCTCTAGTATGTGGGGGTCTGTACCCTGATGTTGTACTGGGATGGGTGCCCCAAGGTTGGCAAGAAGCTCCTTGATGACTGTCAGTGGGGACTGCATGGCTGGGGCCCACCTGTGGCTGTGCAGTCCCTGGCCACGGGCAGCAGCCCTTTGCCAGGCATGGAGTATGAGGTCAGTTGAATGATGCCAGACTTGCTCGTATGTATGTGCATGCAGGCTGACATAATTTACCCTGTAGACAAAGTCATCCTACAGGGCTGTCCTCTCCTGCAGATGTCACTGGCTCCATCCAAACATTATTGCATGGTTCTGTAGTAAGGCTTCTATGATTATGGTTGTCTCAGCCACTGAAAGTGTTGCCCTTCACTGATGCAACATTGCACCTGTAAGACATAAATGGGGAAACACATCACAGGACCTCATACATTTGGCAACAGTATGTACAGAACCTGCACATGTACATTAAATACCAGTAGCCACCACTCACAACCACACCCTACCCCTGTAATCGATGAGCCCAGTATCAGCTTGCATTGCACTCCTGGTCTTGATGTGTCATACTCCTCCCAATGAGGCCCAGTTAATTGTATAATCCTCTATTCCCCATTCAGGTCTGTGTAGAGGGATGACATTGGCCATCTTCCATGCAGATGGGGTGTGGAGGGTGCCGAGGCTTATGTGATTACAGTGTGTAATGGAGCTGGGAGGACATGCCTGAGTTCATGCAGGATGCGGACAAGGATGTTATCATGTCCTATGAATGCTTATGTTTGTTGCCTTTCAATAGGCAATATGTACCTGCTCACTGATGATGAGGGAAGGGGTGTGGGTGCTGTGCATATCCACCTATAGTGATGCTGAGCTGGGGGGGTGATGTTTGTCCTAACCCTATCTGCAGCAGGTTGACTATAGCTATGTTGTGTGTGTATGCGGTCTGATTGACCACCATTAAAGGTTAAGATAGTTTGTTACCTCTGAGATTGCAGACCTATGGGAAGATGGCCTTTTGATTGGACTTGGTGGATGTGTCCCAATTTGTACTCATAGTTAGCCTTACAGTAATCTACCTGTGACCTTATATGCTTGTTCAGACAATGGCTGACTTGATGCCAGGTTGGTGCCTGCTCCTACTTTGCACTGTACAGCCAATATAGGGACCAAGTCTGTGGTTTGTGTATTGCTGCTGTCCAGCAAAGAGGATTACTCTACCTTGGTGGAGGCAGGTTTTACAAGTAAGGTATTACTGAGTTCATACAGCTACGTAGGTGTTCATATAGCTGTTTGCAGTAGGCATGGACACAAAGTCATAACACAGTTGGACACCTCTCCAATTTCAAACTGATAATCATGCTTATTGTAGTACCCATGGCTGTGTCAGGGCAATGCAACAACCAGTAGCTATAGAAATGTCACTCTGTTGGATGTACAGTAACTAAGATTACACACGTGTACAACATGTACAGCTTATTTAACTGATATTTTGCATCCTATGTCTGTTGTTATGAAGCGGCCAGATGCACCTACTCATACTGACATGTGCACTGGTAATACCTGATATACATTTCTGTTCTATGTCAGTATGGCACACTGTATTCACACTCTTGCTGCCCAGTCATCCCTCTCAACTCGTTAGAGCAGGAAATCTGTAGGATGCCACACATACATGGGGACAATGGGACAAAATTAGTGACACTTTCTTAATATTGCTGTAACACACTTGAGTCATTCAATAGCACAGTAGCCTTTGCATTGGCATGCATACCCTAGAGGATATTCAACACTCATATAACAGGAAGAGAGGAGAAAGGTTAGGAGTGTGGTAGTGAGGGTAAGAACTCCTTGAAGGCTTATGTAAAGCCGAGGCACTAGAGTGGTTATTTGTTTTTGTGCCACTGTGATACTTTTGCTGTTTTTTATTATAGTATGACTATATCTTGCCATTCATTGTGTTAAGAATTTTTAATGTTGGCAGTATGACTGGTATAGGGACAAAGCTAGCTGATATGATGGCCAGGGGAAGGATGATATATTGTGTGTGCAAGAGACCATATGGAAGTGGAGTACGGCTAGGTATATGGGAGGCAGGTCACAATTGTGCTATCATGCTGTGGATGGGAGGAGAAATGGGGTAGGAGTTATCCTGAAGAAACAGTATGCCAATAGTTTTTTTTTGGAGGATGAAATGAGTGTCTGATAGAGTGATATCTATGAAGATGCAAAACAGTGGTGTAATGATGACTGTTGTCAGTGCATATGCTACACAAGTTGATTGTGCGATGGATGAGAAAGAGAAATGTGAAGTCAGTTGGGTGACAGTGTGGTGATCGTAGCAGATTTAAATGGGCAAGTTGATGACGGGAACAAAGCAGATGTGGAGGTGATGGGTATGTATGGTGTTAAACAAAGGAATACAGATGGTGAGATGGTAGTGGATTTTGCAAAAAGGATGAACATGGCTGTGGTGAATACGTGCTATAAATCAAGGGAGGAGCATAGGGTGACATACAAGAGTGGAGGAAGATGCACACAGGTGGAATATATCCAGTGTAGGTGCGCCAGTTTGAAGAAGATTGGAGACTGTAAAGTGGTGACAGGGGAAAGTGTATTTAGGCAGCATAGAATGTTGGTCTGAAAGATGACATTGGTGATCAAGAAGAGGAGGAGTGTAAGGGCAGCACCAAGGATCAAATGGTGGGAACTGGAAAAGAGTGATTGTGAGGTGGAGTTCAGGGAAGAGTTAAACAGGCACTGGGTGACAGTGAAGATTTACCAAATACCTGGGTAAGTACATCAGAGCTAGTAAGGGAGACAGCTAGAAAGGTGCTTGGTGTGACATGTGGATGGAGGCAGGAGTACAAGGAGAGCTGATGGTGGACTGAAGAAGTACAGGATAGTATACAGAGAAAAAGGTTGGGGAAGAAGGAGTGGGATTGTCAGAGAGATGGGGAAAGTAGACAGGAGTATAAAGAGGTAAGGCCCATGGCAAATAGAGAGGTGGGAAAGACAAAGAATGAGGCATATGAAGAGTTGTATGACAAGGTTGGACACTAAGGAGGGATGAAAGTACTTGTATCAATTGGCTAGACAGAGGGACTGAGCTAGGTAAGATATGTAGCAGATAAGTGTGATAAAGGATAATGAGGGAAATTTACTCACAAGTGAGGGGAATGT
This sequence comes from Protopterus annectens, assembly GCF_019279795.1. Lineage (NCBI taxonomy): Eukaryota > Metazoa > Chordata > Ceratodontiformes > Protopteridae > Protopterus > Protopterus annectens. The sequence continues at coordinate 674,063,037 of NC_056732.1, forward strand.
GTTGAGCACATGGACAGGGTACTTTGAGAGGCTGATGAATAAAGAGAATGAGAGAGAGAAGGTTGGATGATGTGGGTATGGTGAACCAGAAACTGCAATGACTTACCAAGGAGGAAGTAAGGATAGCTATGAAGAGGATGAATACTGGAAAGCCTGTTGGTCCACATGACATACCTGTGGCAGCCTGAAGGTGTTTAAGGGAAATGGCAGTGGTGTTTTTAACCAGATTGTTTAATGATATCTTGGAAAGTGAGAGGTTGCATGAGGACTGGAGAGAAAGTGTTTAGGTACCATTTTAAGAATAGGCTTGATGTCCAGAGCTGTAGTAACTACAGAGGGATAACATTGATTAGTCACAGCATGAAGTTATGGGAAAAAGTAGTGGCAGCTAGGTTAAGCAGGGAGGTGATGAGTAGTCGTCAGCAGTATGGTGTCATGCCAAGAAAGAGCACTAAAGATGCAATGTTTGCTCTGCGAGTGTTGATGCAGAAGTAAAGAGGAGGTCAGGAGTTGCTTTATGTCTTTCTGGACTTAGAGAAAGCATATGACAGGGTGCCTAGAGAGGAGTTGTGGTATTGTATGAGTAAGGCATGAGTGGCAGAGATGTAAGAGTGTTACAGGATATGTACAAGGGTGATGTGACAGTGGTGATGTTTGCAGTGGGAGTGACAGATGCATTTAAGGTGGAGGTGGGATGACATCAGGGATCAGCTGTGAGGCCTTTTTTATTTGTAATGGTGATAGACAGGTTGACAGACAAGATCATACAGGAGTCCCTGTTGACTATGATGTTTGCAGATGATATTGTGAACAGTATTGAGAGTAGGGAACAGATTTAGGAGAACCTGGAGAGGTGGGGATATGCTCTAGAGAGGAGATGAATGAAGGACAGCAGGACTATGACAGGATATCTGTGTGTGAATGAGAGGGAGGATAGCGGAATGCTGAGGATGCAGGGAGTACAGTTGTCAAAGGTGGATGTGTTGAAATGATTGGGATCAACATTTCAAAGTAATGACGACTGTGGAGGACAGGTGAAGAAGAGAGTACAGGCAGGATGGAGAGGGTGGAGAAGAGTGTCATTAGTGATTTGTGACAGATGAATACCAGTAAAAGTGAAAGGGAAGGTCAACAAGAGGGTAGTGACACCAGCTATGTTATATGGATTGGAGACATTGGCAATGACAAAAAGGCAGGAGTCAGAGCTGGATGTGGCAAAGTTACAGATATTGGGATTTGCACTGGGTGTGATGAGGGTGCACAGGATTAGCAATGTGTATATAAGAGGGTCAGCCCATGTTGGACGGTATAGAGACAAAGCCAGAGAGACAAGATTACATCGGTTTGGACATATGTTGAGGAGTGATGCTGAATATATTGGGAAAAGGATGGTAAGGATGTAACTTCCAGGTAAGAGGAAAAGAGGAAGGCATCAGATAAGGTTCTGAAAGTGGTTAGAGAGGACATGCAAGTGGTTGATGTGACAGATCAAGATGCAGAGGATAAGCAGAAATGGCAACAGATGATCCACTGTGGCAACCCCCGACAAGAACAGCCAGAAGAAAAAGAATGAGATCTTGAAATGAAAGGCTTTACAGATTTGGCAAGGATTTTCCAGACATAACACAACTCTATGAGCAAATGACTACAAATAGGAGGCACACATATGGTCAGTGTGCATAACACTGGACAGTTACATGGTATGAGCTCAGTATATCACATGCAATTCAGCACACACACATATGCAACAGTACTTTTCTATGCAAATACCATGTATAGGTATCTCACATCTCTGAGACAAACAAGTATATCATAGTTGTATTCACAAGTAAGATATGGATATGTATGACATCCCAGTAGCTGGCCTAGCATTGTCACAGTCAGTATTATTCAACACACACTCCAGTAGTAGCCATATGTGAGCCATCCTTTCCTGGGGTGACTCAGGGGCCTGACCTATGATCTATGTCACTGCAGACAGTCCCAGATGCTATGACCATTGGTTCTGATCAGCAAAATATCAGTACAGCAAGTCTTGTTGAGGCATATATGTTAAACTTCCTAGTTCCCATTCTTACATATCCCCTACTACAGTCCATTGCATGCTTACTTGTTTGACATAGCTGTTTTTTTCCCCAAGTGTATGTGGTTATATCCTGATGTTTTTTTCTCTTTCTCTCTCTCTCTCTCTCTCTCTCTCTCTCTCTCTCTCATATTAAGGATGTAGGGTGTACATCTGTTTTGCATAAGCAGCAGCTTGCCCTTTGTAGATAATGTTCATGAGCAGCTGATGGCCTGTGCACCACTTGGTGTCCCCCACTTGCTAATTGCATGCATAACAGCTGTGTTGTTACTCATATAGCCAATGGCATGGCAACACACTGCAATAACTGAGTACTTCATGTGGGCATTGGGCCTTTTTATTGCCAGTGAGGAGGACTTCATGGAGATGTGTGAACAACAGAATCACAGAGGACATTTGGAAATACCTCTTACAACCAAAACTGTGGAGCCAGGTCAACAAAACAGGGGAGAATGTTCTAGACATAGGGACAGAATGTAAGTATTGCTGTTATAAATTTGGATTAATGGTAGTCTAACAGGGTTTGTGTGGACATAGAGTTTCTGTGTGATTTTAACTCTGACAGTGTTATGTGTTTGATATAACTCTCAACTGTAGGGCTATCCACTGAATGGTCAGAATTTGGACTCCTATGTTTGGTGTGTTCCTCAGACATTTTGGTCATTGCAAAATCAGTAGTGTACTCTGGAGACTGTAGTCAGTAACATCCATTTGTGTTTATGACCTCATATTTATTTATTTATTTATTTCCAGTGTGATGACCAGGGAGGTCCACTGGGATCAAGGAGCCCATTTTCAGTGGAGGCCCAGGGAGAAAAGCTCCATAATACACAGTAACAATAGGCAAAAAAGTAATATTACATAGTAAAACTTAGTAGGGTACAATCAAAAAATAGTAGAACATGCATTTTGATATATATATATATATATATATATATATATATATATATATATATATATATATATATATATATATATATATATATATTATAATAGGGACAAGTTGTACAGAGGATTAGTTGCAGTGATGTGCAAGGTTATACATAACAATTGCAATACATTTGGATGCAGTTATTCATTTGAATATAGTTATAGACTCACATTTGTAAATACAATTTGCATTGAGGGGGTGAGTATAGAATTGAGACAGACAGTTAAGAACTAGAAATGGTGGGGTGCATACATCACCAAACAGGATGTGAGGTGTGGATGTTTTTAGTTAAGTAGCATCAAACTTTAAGAGTTGCTAGTAGAGAGAATCACACCCAGATAGGGGAAAGAGAGGACAGTTAGTAAACTATTTACAATACATACATTTAAGATATAGATGTTACATTATGTTATATTCAGAGTGAGGCTACTGTCTTAGGTAATCAGTATAGAGTAGATTGGCTTGTAGTAGGGGCATTGGCAGGCTATGTGGGTTGAGTACAATTGCATTTCCAGTTGTGGGTGCGGTGGAAATGGAGCTGAGTTTTGAAGTTTTCAAAGTTTTCTGAAGTTGTACAAGAGGGAGGGAGGGAATTCCACTTTTTGTAGGAAAAATCATAGGAGAAGATGACCAGTGGGACAGTTTGGTTTGTATACAGAAAGGAAATTTTGGTAGGCAGATCTTAGAGTTCTGTGAGGGGTATATGATGGTAAGATGTTAGAGCTGAGCATCTAGTGGGTTTAAAATTAGTTTGTAGGCTGTAGTGAGTTGGAGGTAGTTAACGTATTTGGGACGTTCTAGCCAATTTAGCTAGTGGAGAGATGCACAGTGGTGGGAGGAGTATTTGGATTTAGTGGCAAATTTAGAGATTTTGTTGTAACAGATTTCCAGTTTGGAAGAGATAGAGGAGGATAGGTTAGTTAGAAGAGGAGCACCATACAAATGTGATGGTAGTAAGTAGGTAGTTGCAAGTGTTTGTCTTGTAGAATTGTAGAAGGAGAGAGAATGTGGGCATTTCTGTACAACATGCCAAGTTTCTGATGTGCTTTTTTAATATTTAGCTGAATATGAGTATCAAATTTTAGGTGTTCATCAATGGTAATCCCAAGACGTTTAGCAGAGGGAACAACTTCTATTGAGGAGTTAATTTTAAAAGAGTTTCTGTTGATGGATTTAGAGGGAGAGAAAAGTATAGATTTGTTGGCATTTAGAGAGAGGTGGTTTTGATGCATCCAGTTCTCAGTAGTTGCGAAGGTGATTTGAGTTTTTGTTTGGAGCTCTGGGAGGTTAGAAGCACAGCAGACTAGAGTTGAGTCATCTGCTTATTGCACTGCCTTAGTGTTTGGAATGGCTGCATGAAAATCATTAATGAATATATTAAAGAGCATTGGACCAAGTATGGATCCTTGGGGTACCCCGGTTGGGGTGGGAAGGAAGTCTGAAGTGCCAGTTTGCCACTTCACTGCCTGAGATCTGTCAAAGAGATAGCTACTGAACCAGGTTAGGGTATTTGGAGAGAGGTTAAGGTTAGAAAGGTGTTTCAGGAGGTGGGAATGGGAGACAGTGTCAAATGCCTTGGAGAGATCAAGAAGGACTGTGGATACAATTTCTCCAGAGTCACGGTCATAGTTTACTATGTCTAAGTAAGAGAGAAGAGTGGTTACTGTACTGTGGCCAGGATGGAAACCATGTTGTGTAGGGGTGAACAGTTGATTATTGGAAAGTAAAGCCATGAGTTGGAAGTGGATGCATTTTTGAAGAATTTTAGAAATTGAGGAGAGAATGGCTATAGGTCAGAAATTTGAGATGTTATTATTTTTGCCACCTTTATGAAGGTGTAGGATAAAGCCAGAATGCCACAGTTTGGAAAAATAAGATTCCTATATGGATCTATTAATGAGGATGCTGATAGGGATTGCGATACCATCAGCTGCTAGTTTTAGGAATAGTGAGGGGATATTGTTAGAGGTGTTGGAGCATGGCTTAAGTTTGGAGAGAAGTTTTTTTATGTATGAGGTGGAGATGGGCTTGGGTTGAAATGTAGGAGGATTGCTGGGGATGGAAAGTTTGGCAGAGGTTAGGGAAGAGGGTTTGAGTGGAGGGGAGCGGTTGTGATTTGGAAAGGTCTTGGTGAGTTCTGCTATAGAGTTGGTAAACAAGGAATTGAATAGAATGGCTATTTCTGGGTCAGTTTTTCTGGTGTCAGGGCAATGATTTAGACTGGTCCCTGGGTTTAGCAGAGAGTTCATGGAGTTCCAGAATTGTTTAGGGTTTTTGGAATGATTAGTCTGCAATTTAGTGTAGTAGGATTTTTTATCTTTTATAATCTGTTTTATGGCTAGGTTGCAGAGTTGCTTATATTTCAGGAGAGTGTCAGGGTCTTTATTGTGGTGGTAAAGTTTCCAGATTTTGTCTCTTTGTTGCATAAGTGTTTTAGTATCTTTAGTTAGCCATGGGGCAGAGTTGGGTTTTATACATTTTGTTCTTGGTAGAGCTTGGGAATTTGGGGTATTTAAGAAGGTTGAGTTAAAGAAGTCTACGGCCTTGTCTAGAAGAAGAATTTTTAGGCTGCCCCGGTTTGTTTGTTTGAGGGAGTTGAAAAAAGTAGTAGGGTTAAAGTTTGTGAGGGTTCAAGTCTGGATGTATTGGTGTTGGTGAGGAATGGCGGGGGTTGCTCTATGGATGAAGGCTGGGAAGTGGTCACTCATGAAGTCTGGCAGGACGCCTGTGAATGAGATTTTATTGGGGTGGGAGACTAGCGTCTAGTCAAGGGTGGAGCTTGGGGATTGTTTTTATTGGGTCTGGTAATGTCATTTGTGAGTTCTGTGAAGTTAAATAGATTGATAGATAGAGGGAGTTTTGGAATTAATTTTGTTCTAGTCAATGTTCACATCCTTTAATATATATGTTCCAAGTGTAATGTTGGTTGAGGCCCATAGAAGTATTTCTTCAAGTGCATTGCTGCTGTTACCAGGGAGAATGTAGAGGACCATAATGCAAATGTTTTTATGGTCATTCATTTTGAATATTCCTATGACTAGTTCAGCGTTATTGAACTGAGGAATGGGGTTTGGGTAGGGAGTGATGGAGAGTAGACTAGAATAAATTAAGGCTACTCCTCCTCCTCCTTTCTTATTTTGGTGGTCATGTCTGAGTGCTTGAATCCTGGGGGGTAGGATTCGAGAGTCAGGAATGTGGGGTTTTAGCCATGTCTCAGAGACTGCTACTATATCTGATAAAGTATGGTTTAGCCAAGCCTGGAAGTGGGATATTTTATTTCTCAAATTTTGGGTGTTAATGGTAAGTAGTTTACGATATCTATGGGTAGTAGTATGGGTTATGTTTGGGGGAGTGTGATTGGTGCTACTCTGTGGTCCTGGGTTGGGGCGTATGTCTCCTGATAAATAGAGTCTGGCAAAGGACAATGTGAGCAGTAGCTTAGGTTTACTCCTTAAATTTTGCGGGGAAAGCAATATTGCTTTAGTTGTGTTGTGTTTCAATGAGGAGGATGTAATCTTTGGTTTGTAGAAGTGGAGTGGGTTTGGTTGAATAAGAGAAGAGGATATGGTGTGAAAGTGTGATTCTTTAGGGGGAGGATAGGAGTTGGTAGTAGAGGTGGGGGATGGGAAAGGAGGGAGTTTGGAAGAGGAATAAGAGGTTGCATGGAATAGAAGGATTAGAAGAAGTAAGAATTTGGAGTGGCTGTGAAGGGTTAGTGGAAGTGGTGAGAGCATGGTTAATTAGGTAGGTATGAGTAGGTAGTATGGTGGAAGTGGGTATGTGAGAGAGTAAGAGGGAGGGGTATAGCTATGTGTAAAGGGTGTGATGGATCAGGCTGGGGAGTGGGTGGATAGTCAGTGGAGGATGGGTGGGGGAGTGGATGATTAGGACTAGAGAGTGGATTGGATGAGATAGAAGGGATGGAGAGTAGGGGTGGGAATAAAGGTAGGAGTAGAGGGGGTGGGTGAGAATTGGGGACAGGGTAGGGGAGCAGAGCGAGCCCACAGGGTGAACGGAGTGAGTTAGAGCAGAGAAGACTTGGCCAGCAGCAGAAATCAATTAGTAAAGCAGAGAGCAGTGCTCAAGGTAAGGGGGCACTGGATCCCAATGTATCCAAGGTAGAAAGAAGCAGAGAAACATACAGGGGATTGGAGCCTAACAGGAAGGTGGAGGCTGTTAGGGAAGAAAACTGTGCTTACTAGGGGTGAGGAGTAATTGGCAGTGAGTAAAAGCTTCCACCTAGTGGCCAAACAGCTTAGCTCTGAAGTGAAGGCACAAGCACTACAGGGGGTGGGATGGAGCCTAGAGAGCTTGGAGGGAGATGGTAGGCTGCTAGCAGGTGCACGCTGAGTGAAATAACAACCATAAGGGATTAACATTATTTACACATATAGGGTACAACCTCAGAAAAGATCTGTTACAACTAACCCTGTTACACCAGTAACTTTCTCAGTTTATAACAGCAATATTTCAACTATGCCCCTGTTTTTGGGCCTCTGTCCCACAATTATGTCAGGCTTTGTCCAGATGTCATGCAGTAAGAGGTTGATAGGCATGGTATATCATTATTTAATGCCCACATTCATGATATCATCTCAGTGATGTATCAGACTGCCAGACATGTTATATGGCAGAGACCTTATATATGAGGGGTAAGCCTGGACATTCTTTGAGTCTATGTACAGTTGAGAGGTCTGTGTATTTTTAGCAATTGTTGACAGACTGTCAGGACTGTGTAGCAGTGTAGTGTGTCAATGTTATTTGGCCTGTGTAGGAAGGGGGGGGGGTAGATGTATGTGTTATGGCTCCTTTTCTATCTGCCTGTGCATTCTTCTCCTGTTTCTGGTGGTCTAGCAGCTGTATATGTTTGTAGGGGCAGACTGAGACATGTCCCATCATACTACACTGTGAATTGGACCAGTATATATAGGGGGAGTGTGAGTGGCAAACATGTTGAGATACTTTTGTTCCACAGTCCTTATACTGTACTGTTCCTTTGGCTTACTGGTATGTCACTGTTACTGTGATGGAATTGGTTGTGGATATGCACTTTCACACTGGTGTCTGTTTTTCAGTACTTTTACATCCCTGTAGTACCTGAAATATTTGCCAGTACATGTGTAATTTCCCCTAGCAAATATGGGTTAGTGTTGTGTCAGTCTGGCTGTAGTTTGGACAGTGCTTGGTGACATGCTTAGTAGCTGAGTGTAGATTCTCTAATGTGATGTTATGTCCAGATATTTGTAGGATGTACTGTTTCCAAGCCACCATAAGTCTTGTGTATTTCTGACACATCAGTGGGATGATGTGAGGATTTCAGTTACTAACTAGTGAGACGTAATTGAGTATTGGACTTGTGCTATTTCAGTTAATATATGTTAGGACAGGCAAGAGTGTGTTACTGCAGTAACTGTGTCAGCTTATCTACTCCAGTATTTCAGATATGTCTTTATTCTCATGGCTTTCTCCCCCCACTTTGTCAGGCTTGGTCCAGATTCATTGCACTATGGGGTTCTGAGCCTATCTCTCGACTGTATTTGTTGCCATATGTCCAGGTTTATTGCTCATATTTCCATCTGTTACACAAATTAATTATTTTTATATCCCTGGTAAATGACTATGATGACCTGCAGATTTCTGACAGTAAATGTGGACATACATTTCAGTTTCAGAACTCACACCCTTCTAAACATGTATGCTGAAACAAACCCTGTCACTCTGGCAACATTCTACATTTATAAGAGCAATATTTAAAATATGTCCATAGTCCCCCATTTGGACAGCTTTTGGACAGATTTCTTGCACTAAGAGGTTGAGAGGTATGGTTGTGAGGTATGACTCAACTATATACATATATATATATAGATATATATATATATATATATATATATATATATATATATATATATATATATATATATGTTTCTCTCTCTCGCTATATGCTATATATATATATATATATATATATAGGTTTGCTATCATTATGTCGACGTGCATTTGCATGGCTATGAAGTATTCAAACATCCGATGTTCGAATACTTCATATTACGGCAGGTGACATGAGCGAAGGTTTGCATTGCGAATGAACTATGCATTCGCAATTCTAACTTTTGGTCATGGGAGGATCGGTACAGTGCGGTTAGGAAATGCATCCCTTTCCTCACTGTAGTGCGATCTCGTGGAATATTAAGTTGGGGGTGTGGGGCACAGCCCCACAGAAGTAGGGGCACAGCCCCCATAACTGTGTTCGGTTAGGTAGGTAGGTGATTATGGGAAGGGTGGGTGCTGTGTATCGCGGTAAATGTCGCAAGCAACATTTTCGACAATACACCCTTGTTTTCGAGTTTACTATTATTCGAAAATATTCATTTTCGATGCATAAATTCAAAAATAAAGACATTATTTATTTTTACTTTCGAATTTATGATAGTAAACCATATATATATATATATATATATATATATATATATATATATATATATATCTATAGATATATGTATATATTTTTTTACTTTTTATATATATTTATTTATATACATGCATATATTTTTGTGTATAACTCTATTTATATTATGTATGTATTTTTCAATATATATGCATCTCCATACATATATACCTGTGTATATGTATGAATACAAAACCTGACTGATTCTACAGAATCTTATCCCTACTGTTGAATGACTCTACTGCATGATATGTTTGAAAAAGCATTTGCAATCTTTGCAACTCAAATGGTGTAGTGGTACATGGCTCTAACTATGGTGTACAGGGCCCTAGGTTTGACACTGGGCAGTACTGGTTATTTTGTTGCTAGACAGAACACTGGCTGATGGAAACAGAGTGATTAAAGCAGTTCTAAGCAGTTTGCACAGGTTTGCATGATGCTAAACGATGCTGACACACAGTTAAATGCACAGATGCTTAATCTGTGTTGGTTTTACTTAGCAATGTTTACCAGTACGCAAATCCACTTAGCTGAGCTAACTGCTGCTTAGCATTCTCATTTCAGCAATGCTTAAACCTGCTAAGCATAGCTGAGCATTGCTAACCATTGCTCACATTCTTATAAAATATCTTATATATATATATATATATATATATATATATATATATATATATATATATATATATATTATGATAATAATAATAATAATATAATATTAAATCCTTATAATATTATAATTATAAAATGACTAATTCTGCCCCCCCCACTTATTCTTCTCACCCTTCCTTCATCTACTACCTATTGCAAATTTATATATCCTATAGTACACAAATTTTATGTATATATGTATATAAGTAAAAGTTATCTCTGTACCTTAAATAACTGGATTACTATTATACAGTATTAGTTAAAACTTTTGTATTATCTTATATTTTCTTTGATTTCTTTGACAACACTGTACAACTTCTATTCTTTTAGCATCTATTTACTCTGTACAAATACATGGAACTTTTCTCCCCGGGCCTGTACTGGAAATGGACTTGCATCCAGTTAGACTAGCCCAGTCAACAAATGTAAACTGTAAATGTAAATGCAGTATACTTTAACCAACATAAGAGTAGGTTAGAATTGAAAAAAAAAAAAAAAAAAACTTGTATTTCTTCTATTTTTTATATTCTTTTAAGATTTATTTTTAGCTAACATGTTATGCTAAAATTATACTGCTTTTATGGTACAATCATTGCTGTATAAAACTGTTTTGATGTTATTCTCTATTAAATTGTAAGTTTTTTCCTTGGAGCTTTTCTCCCCGGGTCTCCACTGAAAATGGACATATACCCAGTTAGACTAGCCCAGTCAACAAATGTAAAATAAATAAAAATAAATAAAAATAATATCATATTATATATTTTTATATATTTTTTTATATATCGCTTATAAAATATAAAATGTGCTTCCATTACAGTAGCAAGGGGTGCACCTATACTGTATGCACATGTATACATAGGTGGTTTCACATGTTCTATGCACTCACACTTCCATTTTACACCAACTACACTAACCTGGGTGAAAAAAATAACTTACCACATACTTTAATATGAAAATATTACTTTTAACACTGCTTTCACATGTAATATTGCCTGTTGTAGTACTCAAACCATGTACGCCTGCATGCAAAGCTGGGACTCTGACCACTACACTACCTTGGTTTGGGGATTCAAGCTGTATATTTGTATTTATCTCCTATTGCATATTAATATTATGTTATTATATTAAATGGAGAGTATTGAGGTTTCCAGCGTCATTGAGGATTGCTGTCATGACATAATGACATACATTTCAGTTTCAGATGTGTATCCTTCAGAACATTCATGCTAGTGGATAACCTATTTTCTATCAACTTTCTGTCTGTCCTCTTTGCAGATGGGATAACACTGGTGCTCAGGCTGTGGTTGGCTACATTGTTGAATGGGTCTGATAGCCCATGTCATGTTCATGTAAGATGCAACTAGGAATGGTATCAGAACTATGAAGACCTCTGTGTGTTACCTTTGAGAGGACATTACAAATCTGCTTCCTGACCATGAGTTGAGAGGGGCAGGTGCTGTACATGCACATGTGTACCTATGGGAGGACAGGGGGGTGAAGTTTACACTTCACCTGTCTGCAGCTGGTTGCTTATATTTATAGCAAATGTATATGATGTGTTATTGACCACCACTACAGAGCAGATATGTGTTGCCTCTAGAATTGCAGACACATGTCTGGAAGGCCTACTGACAGCCTTAGTGTGTATCACCTGTGACCTTATTTATTTGTGCAAAACAAGGTGACATGGCTGCCAATGAGGCACCTGTTCCTTTTTGGCCCATCCTGTGATTATTTCCACCTATGATGGTAGTTGTGTACTGCTGGTATCCACCACAGGCATTCAGCCTACCTTGAAGGGGTTGATGCTGTCTTGTCAGGTATTGCTGAGGCCATGCAGCTATGTAGGTGCACACATACTATTGTGGTGTGATCCAGGGCACTGTTGCTAGTTCCAACACATAGGATGTCCTTCATGTTGGGCTTGTCCCTTTTCCTTGCTTGTGCAGGGGGCATTATTGAGGTGTGGGGACTACAGCTTCACAGACAGTAGGTGGGAATACCTCATAGGGTAGGACATGTGGAGACAGCCCAACAACATGTGAGACAAAGCTCCAGAATTCTGTACAGATTGTATGCCATTAGGGCTGTTAAACACATGGAGGGTTGCTAGATTGACATGGTTCATCTGGACATGCATTTACTGAGTGACTTGACATCTGACAGTGATATGCCTCTGACACACCCCTCAACTGGCATGTTGTCCACAGAGTGGCCAGAGTTTTTCTTGTTATGTTTGGTCAGTTCCTTGAACAACGTCTGTTTTTGTGGTGTCAGAAGGATAATGTGAGGATTGTAGTCACTAACTG